>NW_028277729.1:600000-782821 GCF_059751315.1 Micrasema longulum
TGTATGAAAATGTAAACAAAAAACAGCCATATCTAATATTTAATGTATAAGGTGACATTTGTACGTCTCGAAACCTGTAGACATAGAAAAGTCGGTTAGTGATTATACATGAATATTTAATAACATTTAATAAATATTTGTGTTATCGGATGCAGTAAGGTCAATTCTATCTTCTCCCAAAAACAGCTAGACCGCTTTCATATAAAAAACTGCAATAATCAGCCAATGAAAATAGTGTTGATAACAAAAACGGCATTTCTCAATATGCAGAAAACACCCACAGCACTAAAACAATCCTACGGTATATATGCTGATAGGAAAATGAAAGTCTCCAAAAATCTAGTTCCTTTAAATAAATTAAGTTGATAAACAATTAAGTTCTTTGATTATAATTTTGTATTTTTAAATTAATGAGTCCATACTCATTAATTTTAAAATACCTGTAATAAAAAAAACATGTTTTAATGTAAAATACATACATTAAATATTAGATCTGGTCATTTTTTGCAAATCCATATTTTAGGTTGTGACAGACTTAAAAAAAGTAACCAAAATTCCTTTAAAATATAGTTAAAATTATTTGAAAAATTATTTTAATAAATGAATTAAGTGTTTCTTTACAATAAGGTACTCTAATATAAATATAAAGTAATATGTTCAATACATAATAACACAATATACATCAGAGTTTTACTAGGGCTGGCTGTTTAAGGTATGCTTATGTTATGTATCATCTGTCAAAGCAAAAAACATTCCAACTGTTGTGTAAATTTTATTATTTACACTTTTCACAAAAGTGCTATTATTTCGGTTTCACTTTTCTATGCCTGGCTGTTTTCTGCATAATTACGTTCAATTGTATCTACAAATTAAAATGATTTTTTTTTGCATGCATACAACTTTTTTAAACATGTTCGATTCCAGATTACCGACGAAAACACTTAAAATTTTCATACAAATATACACATTTTCGTACATAAATTTTGATTTTACTTTATGCCGTCTCGATATGTACTGATGAAGATAGCGTTTGTTATTGCGACCCTGGTGTAAAATAATTCTTATATCAAAATACTTCGACTAATTACTGCCAGTACACATTTGAAAATTTTGGAGTAGTTACACCAATTTAGAAATAATCAGCTCCAAAAATGACTCTTGGGGATTAGTTTTACGTAGAGCTGTCACCCGTTTTGTTGTGTAAAATAACCACTTCTTTACAAACCTCAATATCATAAATTATACTATTAAAATATTAACAGCTTTATTGTATTAGAATTTATAATGGAGTTTAAAAAAAAAAACAAGAAAAATACTAAATCGTTTTCAGGCTATAAATAACATAATTCAATAACGCTACGAAATCTATGTTCAGGGATCAAAGGGTTAAACTACGCACCACAACTCCACATGTTAGCAAGCATACATAAAAATATGGATTTATTTAATTTATCAATATATTAAAATAAAATAATTCTGTCTTTTATGCACGACTTGATTTTTTATTTTATTTTTATTTATTGATTTATAATGTTCCTTAAAATTAGTACTTCAAACATTAAACATATTTCTTTTATTCTCATACTTACAAATAAAATAAAACTGTTTAATCTTTTTTTTTTAACTATTCTTATTGAAGAGTGATTTTAAAGGTGGGCTAAGTAAAAAAGATCGCTTAGAGAAAAACAGTTATTTGTGTTTTGTCCGTTTTTATCAGATCAAGTGATTTTTTTATATGAAAATTCAACGTGATTTTACACTCGAGTTATGCAATCAGATCAATTAAATTCACTTTCGTGATTTGCCATCAAAACGTTTATGAAAATAAAGATTTTTGAGGGTGTTTTTAGAAAAATTTGAAATTTCAAAGCTTTACAATATCGGATATAGTGACAGTTAGTGAACATATATTCTTAATGGTAATGGTGGTGCTTTTAATTGTGACTATAATGGCATTTTTACTTTTCATATATTTTGACTTAAGTCTGTTTAAAAAATCACACAATTGTTGACTATCTGTTATACTACCCTAAGGTTTTTAATTAGCTCTATTCAATTCAATTAATTAATTAAAAATTATAATTACATTACAAACTAAAAAATTAGGACGTACATATTATAAAAGATAAAAAAAAGTACATAAAAAGACTCTTGTCAAAATAGTAGAAGAATCCTGCTCCGGAAAACCCCTTCAGTTACATGGAAAAAATCAACATCCAGAGCGATGTTGTTCAGCATAGCGGTAATCCTTTTAACAGGCATAACCATCGGCAGGCTGGTCCTGTATATCGGAATATGAAACAATCTATGCTGACGCTGCCTTAAGTAATTATCAGGAACATATAAACCAATGCTCATCATAATTTCAGAATTATTGTCATACCGCGCAACAATCGATAAAAATGTGTAGTCAAATACACATTCCTTCTAGTCTCTAAACTGTTCTAGCCAAGCATATTTGGCAGAAACTCGGTCGGGTAGAGCCAAGGATAATACCCGCGCTCTCTCATGTAGAGATATCTTAGAAACTTCTTATGGATTTTCTCTAAAATAAGAGAGTTCTTCAGTTTATGTAACTCCCAAATCATCGAGCCGCTCTCGAGTCTACCAAAGAGTTGTAAAGAGTTCTCAGTACGCGGGTATTTTCGAAAACCCTGGTAGTACGCAGAACAAATCCTAACATCTTCAATGCATTACCACTGATTGTCTCTATGTGTTCATGAAATGTCAGGGTGCTCACAAATCTAACGCCCAGATCCTTTACATTCGATTTTCGCATCAGATTCTGGTCATTCATTTTGTTGCGAAAAAATAGAGTTTTTTGGGCTCCAGTTAAAGACGTGACCAAACACTTGGAAACATTAAACCTAAGTTTGTTTTGCCTTCCCCATTTAGATATATTACAACAGAAAACGCGAATTCAAAATTACATTTTCAATATTATTAATGGAAATTGAGAACAACAATGGATCCAGGTTAAAGCCTTGCGGGACACCCGAGAAAGTATAGAAACACTCTGACGCGAATAGACCGTGACCTCCTATTTTGGAGGTAGCTTGCCATTAATTTTAACATACCATGTGAGAAACCAATCTCATACAGCTTATTTAATAAGACATCATGGTCGACAGTGTCAAAGACCTTGGCGAAGTCGTTATATGAACAGTCTACCTGATGTCCTGCACCCAAAACTTCCGTGACGTAGTTCATGAAAACCATTAGGTTTGTCACAACCGAGCGGCCTTTCCTGAACCCATGTTGTTCGTCAATGATAAATGGCTCTACTCGGGAAGCGATAAATGCCTAGACTTCCGTATTCCCTTTTTTAAAATGTGTTTAGGAGGTTATGGTTTTGTGGCAGGTGCCATGAATTTGTGGATCAGAGGTCCACGGCTTGAACTTCACTTAACCGCAACTTGATTCCCATTTTCTAATAGTGAGTTATTTACAACTCGTTGGAAATGGACCTCAAAATTGAAATCTCTGGGTAAATTATAGGAACGGAAATATTTATTTTCTAAAAAACATTTGTCAACAAATAATACTGACAGATTTCTAAGGAGTAGAAGAACTTATTTTAGAACTTTATCGAATAGGTTGTAATATCCGTAAACGAATAATTTAATTAGTTTTTTTATTTCATTGGAATGTACGAGTATGTATGTATGTATTGTAATTTTTTTATAAGCAATAAACTCGCCAGCTTTAGCCTACTAAACGCTGTAAGAAAAATAGACTATGTATAAAATATTTTCTACCGTGCAATTTTATTACAAAACCTCAGGTAGGTACTGTGTTTTAATACCATTGAAATGAAATGCCTGCGGCTGACTTCAGCGATAAAATAACCATAAAGTTTGAAAGAAATAGATTAAATGGTTAAAATATTCCTTGGGATCTATGGGCCCTATTAAGGATACTGTCTGGTCACTAGTTATGAAATAAATCAAAAGATGTATCAATCCGTTTTCTAGCTATAATTGATCCTAAATGCCCTTTCAGTATCTTAATTACCTTTGTACTTTCTCCTTTTGCAACGAGTATTTTTAAGGAGTTGCCAAAAATTGGTTCTGTTTCCGGGCGGATAAAAAATACAATGCTGTGTGTGAAAAAGAACCAGAATCCTGGACGGGTGTTTTTGACTCGGTGGCTACTCTCAGGAGAAAAAAACTGAAAGAGGAAACCGGGGAGAAAAATTCACCTAGTAGTTTAGAAACTTCTGTTAACTTTTTGTTGTAACCGGGGCCCTGTTGTGTCAATGTTTATTCAATGTTTCTGAATGCAAAGTTTTGTCGAAACAAGGAATGGAATTGATCCTTATATGGAATTTAGAAGTAAATTGTGAAAATTTTGCCAACAATATGTTTTTTATCAGGACAATTTTTTTTTGTTTATTGTTTTGCCTGTTACAACGGTTAATATTGAGGCTGTAATCTGATGAAAACGAAAGAAATCGTAAAATTTTGCCGTTTTAAATCGCCGTGCCGTTTTTAAAAAATTGCGCCGTTAAATTTCGGTAAAAGGCATTATACTTTTCTGGCCCCTAAGCTATACAACTTTTTAAGAAAGGATATAGCTCTTACTATAATGTGTCATTAATTTTGAAGATGTTTTTTAAATTGACCTAAATTTAAATTTACTGTCTTATATTTCACTTAAAGATTCTTCTCATCGTTTCTTTGAATCCCTTAAAATAAATATGTGTTTTTGTTTTTCCTTTTTTAAAAAAAATGTTATTACTATTTTATTTTATTTTTACATCTGAGCATATTTTTCATTCTTTATTTCCATTCTTAATTCTTAATTACTCTTACAAATTTTCTTCATTTTTAATATTATTTCCATTTGTAAATACTCACTACAAACTACAAACCTTAAAATAAATTTTTTTCACTTAAATTTTAATTTTTAAACAACTTTCATTTATGTTTTCTTTTTCCTTCTCTTTTTTATACTTTTACAATTAACCTTACATTTAATTGCTTTTTAATATGGAAACTTCACTGGTCCATTAGAATTAAGTCCAATTGTGTAAAATATTAAACTTTGTAACTGTACTGTATGTTTCCTGAATAAAAGAAAATAAAAAAAAATATTGGTGAACAAAATGAAAAACAATATTTTCAATGCTCGAGTCCATAAATGGATTGCTAAAAAGACTAGACAGGAAGCTGAGGAATATGTTTCATATATAAGAATATCATTTTAGTTTCTTGAAAACCCTTTCTCGTTTTATTGATGTAGGTTTGTTTGAATTTTTTTGATTTCTTTTGATTTTTTACACAACAATTGACGTGAAAGTATGTCCAATTATGTATAAAATAAAAAATACACTGACACTCCGGAACGTGCCTGTGAGCCAGTGGAGGCTACATCCATAAATAAAAATAAATTTATATTGAATGTACCTATTGTATAAACATTTTCATTTGTAAACTATGTATTTGTATTTTATATTGGATTAAATAAAAAATATTTTTTTTTATTAAAATGAAATATTTGCTTTCTTATGATTTACCCAAATATTTCATTTTGAGGGCCATTTTCAACGAGTTGGAAATAACTTAGTATTAGAAAATGGGAATCAAGTTGGGGTAGAGTGGGATTCGAACCACGGACTTTTGAATCGTGAGTCCGAGATACTAGCCACGAGACCACAACCCAGTTGTATATGTTTAATTTAATATGGTGTTTCTGATAAAAAAATAAACATTAATGTTACATAACTAAAATTAATATACTATTTTTTTGACTGGCAGTTTACGTTTGAAATTAAGACTAAACTTTGGTAGGTATATTGGTACTCATATCATCATTCTCTTTATATACCTAATGGTGCATAAGGCACTGTATTGGTACACCAATCGCAGCGCATCTTGATAGTTTTTTCCCCCTTTGTTATATAAAGGTAAGATGAAGCATCACGTTTGAGGTGCCAGTCACCTAAAAATATTAATTTTTAAATAAATATTTATTTTTAAACGTGTCTGGTTAAATACTGTTTGACGTCTGATATGGGCATTGAAAATTTGCTAAAAATGAACTGTACACATCGAATATTTGAAATAAAAACAAAATAAAAAAAAAACAATTTCCCTAAAAAAGGGTTTTTTTTATTATTTATTAATAACAAACTAAAATACAATATAACAACTAAATACATTTTTTTACAATATTCAAATACAAATATAAACATTAACGTTTCCCATTACGTTTAAACCAAAGGTTTGAACCAAACTTTTTAAATGTTTTTTAATACGATTATTTGAATGCACAATTTAAGGAAACTCAACATTGACTGGCTTAAAATATTTGCATTTATTTTTAAAAGAAATATTTTATTTTTTTGTAACCTTTCTTTTTATTTATTATGGTTAAATCATTGTTTTTTAAATGCCTAGAAAATATGTTTTTGTATCTGTACCCAGGTTTAGTCAATAATTTCAAGAGGCGTAATCTGCCTGTCGAGAAGTAATTATATTAATTTTAGTTTAAATCGTAGGATATTTTATTTATTCATGTATCGAAAAAATCACAAATGCAAAAGCTATTAATTAACCAATATTATACATACTTATACACCAATGATAAGTCAAACAAGCGAAGCGCAGTGAATAGCAGAATATTTATACGGATCAATCGGTTCCTATATAGAAGCAAACGGATAACGAAGAAAGCGATGTAGTGTTTACGTCAAATTTTAAGAACTAATTGGTTTCGGTTGGGGGTCTCATCTTCTCAATAACACAATAGAGTGCGCCCTTGTACGCGTGACGGGTTAAATAGAGACAAGCGTCTCTAATGATTCTATTAATCGCCACTTAGAGGGTTGGCTGCTTGCCCCGCGGCGCGGCGGTACCTACTCCTAGAAGTTTTTGTGCAGGATTCATGGAATTAGTATAAACAAGCGCGTTCATACATACAATTACACACATGCATATACGCATATATATGTACAAACCCATACAAACATCCGCACCCACGCTCACGCTGGTTGCATATATTGCGATTCTTGTGGTCTTGTGGTTAGCGCATTTGCCTACCATGCGATTTAAGGTTGAATGGTGAAGTTTACACCGTGTATAAGGTGGCCACTGAAACCAGCCAATTACAGGTCATAAGCCCTGTAAATGCCTAGACTTCCATATTCCCTTCTCAAAAATGTTTTTCCTCTCTGCAACAAATTTAGGTTTTTTTTATTATTTAAAAACTTACTTCTTATATACCGTCTTAGAAAAACTCTTTTTTTATCTTACTATAAAACTGAAGATAAAATGTAATTTATCTAATCTTGTCTTTAAATTTATCAGAATGTACGGAGAACTCAGAACAATAGTATTATTACATATACCTGGAATAAAATATAGAATATATTGCAATCTTAAGACGTGGATTTAATGAGTTACATAAATTACTCTAACGAAGATCTTATAAAACTGGTTAATTAAGCATTACGACAGTTTGATGAATTATTTCGGCATCTTTGTGTGGTGTTTTACTGTACATATTTTCAAAAATGAAATACACTTAGATAAGTTATTTCTTACATTTGATATTTACATGTAAACATCTTTATTAGTTGTAAATATAAAAATAAAATTGCAAAACAAAAATCACAAACTTTTTTAACTGATTACGTATTTTACTAACTTAGAAAGAATAAACATTATTGACTCTTTAAAATATAAAAAAATATATTGTTATAGTTATAGGATCTTATACTTATTTCCTTTTTAAAATGTTATTTTAGTAAAATGTAAATATAAAAGTAATTTTATCTATAATTTTAATCTAACGTTACGTACATACTCGTATGTACGAAAGTGTTTAATTGTTAATTAATTGTATTTCATAGTAGCTAAACCCATTTAAAAACTCTTAAAAGCGCCCAGTTTTATCTGCTATCTTCAGACGTACGGTATACCAAATATGATTTCCATTACCATACCATACCATACCATTTTTTAAAAAAGCAAAACATATCGAAACAGAAACAGCTATTCTTTCTTTAAAAAATCGGTTCAGTTTCAGGGTGCGGAAAACGGGAATACGAGATCTCAATTTTATCAATTTTAGCTAGGCATAAACAGTGTGACGTGTAGTTGTCTCTTTTGATCAGTACTTGGGGAGGCATTTGCGAGAGAGTGACGAACAAACCGTGTTCATTAAACTGCTCTTCTCCGCATATCCTCCTTAGACACTTGTCTTACAAACGGGGGTATCGAGTTCAATGTCTGGTAAGATATTTATTAAAAAAATATTGTAACTCTGGTATTTTTTTTTAAGTCTGTGTATTATGCGCTAACTTTTGTTGATAACAAAACGGTATATTAATTGAACGTGGATATGCAGAAAGCATCCAGCAACAGAAAAGTAAAACTGAGATAATAGCTCTTTTGTGAAAAGAGTAAATAATGAAATCTACACAACAGTTGGAATGTTTTTGACTTTGACATGATGAACAATAAATACATAGATTAATTTTTTTATATATTACAAACAAACATCTAATTATGTATTAGACCAGTTTTCATAATTTTTAATGTATCGTAAGATTTTTCTAGTGCTGTGGGTGTTTTCTGCAAATTGAGAAATGCCGTTTTTGGGTTCGACGCTATTTTCAGAAGGTGATTATTACGGTTTTTTGTATCAAAGCGGCCTGGTTGCTTTTAGCAAAACATAGAATTGACCTTACTGCAGCCGGTAACACCAATATTTTTTTTTTAATTGTGGACTGGCTGCTTTCTGTATATATAATATATATCTGGGGGACTACTGACATTTTTTTTCATCGAAACAAAGTGGGTTTCAGATTTTTATATCAATTTAAAAAAACATTTTTACAAAGAAAGTCTACTTCGGTGTTTTAATCACGTACAAAAGAGCTTATTGCGATAATTTCTTCATTTTAAGCTTCAAAACAACAAAAAATAGACTTCCGTGTTTTATTCTCTAATGTACAGATATTAAGTATCCGCTTTTATCTCCACAATAAAGTTAAAGCTCCAGAATCAAGTCTTAATTTCGAATCTAAAACAATTCAAAAGCTTTTAGATTCCTGATCGATAGCACAGCTACCTGTTCAATAATTGGCTCATTGGTGGGAGAAAATAACAGGTTGCTATCTATTTTACTGCCTAACTCTATTAAAAGCTATATTAGAGGCAAAGGGGCCGCGAACCCGGGGGGTCTTACTCCCTCTTCTACCCCTGTGGGAGGGATGTTTTGATTGGCGGTTAGGATAGTCTAATGCTGATACTCTTAGATAAAGGCTATTGTACTCCTCGATTTCTATTATTGCTGCTAGTAGGCTAAAAGTCGGCGGATATATAGATCAAGGGAGATCTGATTTAAGGCGCTTGATAGGAAGATACTTAAGGTGACCAAAGAGTAGAAAAAGGACCGTAAATTATTGTCTATTTGCGCAATACCAAATTAAATTATTATATAAAGGCGCCTAAAACGTCACTCGCGCTTCGCTGTGGCCACCAGCATGCCTGTTTACAACTTGTTATCGTAACATGACCATTGAAAGCATCCACCACATACCCGAATCCGTTTTGAAGACTAAATGTCTTTCACTCATACAAGCAAGCAATTATTTTTTTTCATTACGAATTGATCATATTTTATCCTTTACTAATCAAATTCAGTAAGAAAAAGCGCGAACAAATATTTACATTTACAACTTTCAATGTCCCTTTCACTGTCGCTTTATAACGACCTCTCATCGTCTACAAGGTAAATAAATAAATCCTTCACACATTTCAAACCCCTTTATGTCGACAGTGATAGGAAATGTTAGTTACTACTCTCTGGAGCACCAGAACGCTCCCAGGGGACAGTCAAGGCCAGTCACCGGCAGCGCACCCAAAATCAGCAGACTTACCCAAAGACTGGTTGCAAACCAATTTTTGCCATCACTAATACCTATCAAACTGTAATTCTTAAAGAATTTTACCTAATCAAACGAAAGCAATAAAGGAGACGTATATTGCGTGCTTAAGGAAATCCTCAGCAAAAGATATCCACTGACAGGGGCACCCGGAATCGAAAACCTCAGTCCCAGACACGTTCAGTGACGCCTGTTTAGTTAAGGATTAATTAACGTAACATGACCAGTCATTCGCTGGTTTAAGTGGTCACTTTACACACTGTGTAACATTAACCGTTCTGCTCGTTTAAAAATAGTATATTGTCATTGCACCGGCAATATCTGTTAAGTGGTTTAAAAAAAAGTGTTTTTGAAGATTACACTATTTTGTTTTGACAAAATATACTTTAATATTTTGTCAAAATAAAATTATGTATGTTCCTTTTTGTCATCAATAAAAATAAATTTAAAAATAAAATGCATCACTAAAAGATACATTGTTTAAATTATCTCCTTAAAAATAATCTAAATATGGGATTGCCCTGAACTATTGTCTCTCATCAACTTCAGGGTGCCTGGAAAAATGACTAGACAGGTGCCACCGTTTTTTAGCAACAATTCACGGACAGTGTATACTCGTAATGCCGTATTAAATAGACTTCATGAACTCGGCAATAGTTATTCCCACGTATCTGATATATTTAGTGTAGAGTATTGTTCCTATAGAACAAACCTTTTGAACTTTTTCAAAGATGGTGAATGGTAATTATATTAATTTATTCATGCATTTCATAATATATATATATATATATATATACATACAGTTTTTTGTTCACTTTGCCTAGCTGTGTGAAACAGTACTTATGATTTTCTTGTTGTTTTACTGTAGAATGTTTTATTATTTAAACTCTCTACTGAATATGCTATATATTTTTTTGGTTAATTTTTTTAATGTAAATCTTGTATAATTTTTGGTTTTATTTTTTTTTTAAATAAATTTTGGGTATAAGGAAATTCATGTTTTAAAAAAAAAAAAAATATATTAAGCCAAATGTGTTAATATTATAAATGTTTGTAAATAGCAGATTTGCCGTTTATGTTAATAAAATAAAATAAAATAAATAAAATAAAATAAATGTCACTTAACAGATATTGCCAGCGCAACAATATCTCAATTCTTCCAACAGTAAATTTTTGTGAAACTGATGTTTATTTTTTTAAAGAAATATTTGCATTCTTATGATTTACCCAAACATTTCCGTTTTTGTCGTCCATTTTCAACGAGTTGTACATAATTCAATATTAGAAAACGAGAACCAAGTTGTGGTAGAGCGGGGTGCGAATCTCGGACCTTTGATCCGTGAATCCATTTATTTATTTAACTTTTTGTACAAAATGTTATTTGTACATTGGCGGGCTTATTGCCAAATGGCAATTCCTTCCAACCAACCAATAAAATAAAAATTTTGTTTTTATAATTCAAGTTACAGAACATATTCCAAAGAAAAAAAGATTAAAAATCTAAAGATATATAAAAATAGAAATAAACGTATTTGTTTATAAATAACCTTAAATCAAAACTATTACTTAATGGGAAAAAGGAAAAAAGAGTGTTTAAACATCCATATTTCTTCAATTTATCGAACTGTCAATTTTTGTGTAGTTATAAAATATCAATCTCTGAGTCAATGTGGATGAAGAATACAGTTATGTTTGTGAAACAGGACCAGAACCCTGGACGAGGGTTTCCTACTCGACGGCTGCTACACCACAATGGCATTTGTCGCGGTTTCCTAAAAATTGTTGAGGTCTCGGATTCGATTTCTGACAGTGTAGACGTGAAATATTGATTTTCAAGTTTTTTTTATCTGCAATATTTTATTGTTTCTCCACTGGCACCTGATGCGTAAGATTGATCAACCTACCTTCATATAACATATAACTAGACTAATCTGCATTTAATTTATCAATTCAGTACCCTATGCACCATTTTAATAAATCCCTAGGTATTAAATCCAGCCCTTGTCTACAAAAAAAATTACAAATTTAAAATATTGTTGACATGCAACTCATGCGTGGATACAATTTTTTTTTCTTTTACAAAAAAGGTTCACATAGTATAATAGTTAAGAATACAAGTTTAGACTCCATACATACATACATTAAAAAAATAAATTATTAATGCCATATGAAATATTTTTGAAATACAAAATTAGTTGAGTCCTGCTCACTATAAAAACCAGTTCGAAGGAGGGACCGTACAGTGTTCAAAAGTTTTTTTAGTTTATTTCCATGTCATCAAAATATTTTTTTGTTTCTTCTAATACTTAGAAATTTCAATTGGGATGGAGAACATTTTAGAGAAGGGATATGGAAGTCTAGGCATTTACGGGGCTTACGACCTGTCATTGGCTGGTTTATGTGGCCACTTTACGCACTGTGTAAAATTCACCATTTTGCCTATGTTTGAACATCCATATTTTTTCGATTCTTCCATCTGTTGATTTTAGTGAAGTTGAAGAGCTGAATATTTTCTAATATAGACGGCTTTACTAGCATATTTTATTAACGTAGGCGTAGGTTCTACATCTACACGCAAAATGAAATGACCCTTTTGTCATTTTTACACAAATTGGTCAAGGTAAGCAAGAACTTAAAACAAGAAACAACATTATAGGAAGAAGTAAGATCTTTTAATGCAAAATGGTCTTTATCAGCGGGACGAATTGTCTCTAAATGTCTTGTTATTTAAGTGTTGATGTTTGTTTTACTTGAAAGGATTCCCAGCAAACGAGATGAAAGGAGTTTCCTAGAACATGACGGTACTAAAATCAAAGCTTTTTTATTAACCCTTTCATTCACACAGTTCATTAATAAAATTTCAAAATTCATCAAAAGTATAGTTATCATTTTTCTATCCGCTCCCTGTGGTGAATAGGAGACTGCATTAGTTTGCTAATTGCAGCGCATCTGAGTCATATTTATTAATGTTTCTTTTTCACATATGCTTTTAAGTGTGTGGACACCACTGGACGCCTCAAGGAGACCTAATCGAAAGCTAGCACTCTCGTCTCTTCGCATTTCAATCCCGCGACCCTTTGTTCCGCAGAATAAAATTGGAATATCGTCATCCACAGCCTTCCGGGGCGGCTGGATGAAAGCCCCGCAGAAAGAAAGAACCCACAGGTGTGAAAAAGAGGCGATTTGGGTTAGGACGTAGTGGTTGGCATTTTTGCATACCATCCTGGATTAGATATCTGGCAGGATAGGCATGAGATATTGATTTTAAAGGTTGTTTAAATTGCAATATTTCATTGTTCCTGAACTGGAAACTTAAGCGTAGGACTGATCGTCTCACCTTCAGATAACAGATTTTTCGATTGCGAAGCATTTGGTTTATCAATATCGTCTTTTATTTCAGTAATAAATTACAATGAACTTCCACCAATAATTTTTACCAACAAACTTGAATGTTTTGTATAATTTAAACAAAAATTCTTAGGAACTTACCAAATTAATGGTGCAAATAAGTAATCGGTGTCGTTCTTAATTAATTAATTAGACTAATCTTTTTTGGCACCATAGGAGACAATTTTTCGACAGAACCTAATCTTGTGTTAGATAGTAAAAGTAACTTCAAACGGAAAAATAAAATAAATGCTGAAAGTAATCAGTATTCTTTTTTCTTTATTTTCGAAAAATAAAATAAATGCTGTTCTGCAGTACTGAAAGTAATCAGTATTTTTTTTCTTTATTTTCGTAATAGAGGATTATACGAGTAATATAAATCACATTAAAAAAAAACTTTTTTTTAAAAGATATATTTTCGTTCTTACGATTTACCCAAATATTCGATTTTGAGGGCCATTTTCAACGAGTTGTAAATAACTCACTATTATAAAATGGAATTATGTTGGGGTAAAGTGTGATTCGAATCACGGAACTTTGGTCCGTGAGTCCGAGACACTAGCCACAGGACCACAACCCGATTGTTATCGTGATTATGGTCAACAACATTTTATTATCGTGATTTTACTAGAAATTCATATATAATTACATCCAATAAATTTTTAAATGCGAATATCTTGTGTGGATATTCCACATTGATTAAAAAAAATGTAACGTCAGTTTTTCTTAGTTAATTCTTTCAAGTTCTGGCAAACACCATACTATCACCTATTTGTGTACCAATATCCCGTCAAAAAACTAACTTCAGAAACATTTGGCTTAATTATAGTTTATAACTTGTTAACGAAAGGGTTAATACAAGTAATTGTATACAAATTTACATACTATAGTGTCCTTCAGGTTAGTGTACGAACAATACGATTCGTGGTATACTCGCATGTCAAGCAGAATAATATAAGGCATTATTTGTTCAGGAAAACAATTTTTTGATCCACTTAGATCACAAAAGAAATGATAAACAAATAAAGCAATGGAGGTTGAAAGGTATTGATAGTGGACAATCTGAACAGCTTTTTCTTCGAAACATGAGATTGTTAAGACTTGCGTCCTACATTTTAAGAACGTGTCCTTTTAATGGATGCCTTATTCATGTATTTATGAGAACTTCATTATGGTTGATAAAATTTTCTTCACTCATAATATGTGGGATAATAGGAAACACGAAGTGCTTATTTTACAATAATGTCAATATTTATTTATATTAAATAAGTATTATACGGATTAAATTCCAAGGAGAATTTCAAGACCGCCAGACTATCCCATCAATTTAAAATTTAAATCGTTATCTGATTGAAATTTACTAAAAAAGACAGCATTATGACTAGAATGTTGAAAAAACGTTTTTTTTTTAACTCTCAAACGCATTTGAAAATAAATATTTTTTGTATGGTAAAAATCAATATCAAATAAATACTTTGTATTCTGTGAAAATCAATATCATGCATTAAAACATTTAAATTTATACAATACAATACAATACAATATAAAATGATTTATTTTAACTCCTCTAAACACAAGTATTTATTATGTTTAGCGAGGTAGGAACGTTATTAAAATTTAAACAAAATCTTTGTTTTGTGATTTATCTATTATTTTGTCCCACGTTATATTTTTATTTAACATTACGGCTCGAAGATGGAACTTCATAAATAGCAACGTATCATAAAAACAAATAAACAGTGGGGATTATAAACGATAATAGTGGGGAAAAATACAAAAAATCTGTCTACTTAAAGTAAAAGCGTAGGTATTAACTAGCTAAGCGAAATAAACATTTCGAAAATCAGAAAAAGATACACAAGGGAAAAAAAACGACTAAAGTAAAAAAGCATCCCCTGCAGAAATGATTGAGGGTCAATGAGGTCTAGATAATTTGATATCTTGTAAAATAGGCTAGTTTCTTGAGAAAAAAACCTAATGACAGAATCGGTTCTGGTTAGTAAACGTTAGTTGTATGTATGATGAATTATAATGAAGAAAAAAAACTGAAAAAAGGCGTGAAAAATTTTACTTACTTTGATTTTGGGTAAAAAACCTATAAATTCTCTAAAGATCTCCAAGTTAATTTTTCCTTACGTGAATCTCATCCAATGATTTTTTAGGCCATTGCGTTAGTCAAATTGATGATAATGTGAACGATATTATTTCTTACTTTCATAGTAGATACACACATATGTTTAACATTGATATATCAACAATATTTTGAGTTTGTCCAAATTTTTGTAGACAATGACTGGATTCAACTCCCTGGGGAGCTGTTTATTTATTTATTTATTATATACATACGGCCTAAGCCAATTACAACAGTTACATGAAGAAACATAAATGCAAGAAACTGAACAAAAATAACATAAAACTATTTAGCAAAGACAAACAAGGGCAAAACAGTAATGGTATACAATATATTTAAAAAAATGAAAGACCAAAAACTTTGAGCTTTATATTAACATATTACAACAGAGATGAAGAACATTTAAGAGAAGGTAATATAGAAGTCCAGGCATCTACAGGGCTTGGACTTCTATAGATCTACAGATGAAAGAGTTGAAGGAATATAGATGTTCAAATGTAGGCAGAATGGTGAATGTTACACAGTGTGTAAAGTGGCCACTTAAACCAGCCATTGATAAGTCATAAGCCCTGTAGAAGCCTGGACTTCTAAATTACCATCTCTTAAATGTTCTTCATCTCTGTTGTAATATGTTAATTGATATATCAATTATACGTCAGTGATTTTGAAGCGATTTGAGGGAGTTGTTCTAGAATCCTTCATTTCTTAATTTAAATATATATTTATGGTAAAAACTTGTTGCTTTTGACACGTATTTTGTTTTATTTTATCTCTTTGTGTTTTTGTTCTTCTTCTTGTTATGGTGCCACTTCATGTTTGAAGGTTTACTTTAACCATGCCAACTTTTTTTAATCCGCAGCCACTCTAAAAAAGAGTTTGAAGCTGCAATTAAACAATATTCTTAGGTTTTTAAGAGCCAGGAAGTACATATCATAAGACTACGTTTTTTTTAACCATTTAATTGTTTTAATTATTTCTTCTTTCTTATTATTTCCCTCGATGAAATGTTAAATGTATAGTCAATACATTTTAAAAATTGTATTTTGCAGGTACATTTTCTAAATTGAATTATCTTCTTCTTCTCTTAGTGCCCTGTCAGGTATCCCCAAAGTTGGCAATCACTCTGGCAAGTCTCTTTTTTCTGTGCTGCCCGGGAAATCTTCTCCATAGTCATGAAGCCAGTCCACTCTCGTATATTTCACAGTCAAGACATTCTCTTTCTAGCCTAATTAAATTAAGCAAGTGGTACTTTTCCACGTACAATATGCCCCAGATACGAAATTTTACGAAATTTTATGGTGGTTTAGAGTTTTCTGTTGATTCTAGCTCGATTAAAGACTTCTGAGTTCGTTATCAGGTCTGTCCAAGATATCTTAAGTATTCTAAGATGCAAGCACATCTCAAAATACTCTAGCTTGTTCATAGTGTTCACTTTCAGAGTCCAAGTCTCACAGCCATACAGACCACACATAACATTTTACCAATCTTAGCCTTATTTTCAAGTTTAGATTAGCATTGCAGGATCTCATTTTATTAAAATCCGCTCTTGCTGCCTCCATTTTACATTAAATTTCTATATCTGGGTCAAGGGTCACTGATAAAATGGTGCCGCGGTACTTAAACTTGTCCACCTTTCCAATGTGACAACCCTTTAATTTGAGAGAAAATGCGGACTTGCAGGAAAAACTTCATTATGGCTGATAAAAAAATCATACTGTGTAAAATAAAAATGTTTTTAGCTTGATCACCAACCTTACATGCTCTTGTGATAAAAATTGTATCAATTATTGTGTCATTTGTGTTGTCACGGTTTGGCCTACCTTTGTTCTTAATTAGTTACTCGTTAAATGTCAATACGTAGTTCAAAATACAAGACCATTCAGTTTATGCTCAGCATGGTCAGTTAATGCTAATGAAATAGCTTTGTTTTGTAATTCTGATAATTTGTTCCACTTGAATCGTTATTTCTGTTACAGTAAGAACGCTCGCACCTATACTGACAAGAATTATTCAAAATGTAGACCATTTTATTAAAAAAAAGTTAGCTTTATTAGCAGTTCGACAGATTAGAATTAGTTGCATTTAAAATATTTTCCGTTTATATCCTGGAATTACAAAACACATCCGTACTGTCAGTAAACTATTATTTATTCACAAAAACAAACGCACAACTTAAAATGAACTCATTTGTGACATTTAATGTTTATCGTTTTCAAAGATAACAATGACACAATGATTAATTATTTTTTTATTCTATTAATTTTTTACCAATTTTTTTACTGTAATTTAAGCAAAAAGTTGTAATTTAAAAAAATGACAAAAAGCATACATATTATCTATTAAATACGCTTTAGTTGTTGATTCAATATAATTATCATAGGATGCGTAGACACACAGAGACGGTGAATAAATTGATATTAACCCTTTGCTCCCTGACGCCGTGCCATGACGTTACAAAAAGTTTTGGTGTAAAATAACTTACATATCTCTTATATGAGAATGAATTGGAGGTAACTAATCACTGTCGGTACATATTTGGACGTTTTTGACTTGTTTCGACCATTTTGAAGTACCTAACTAGTTTTAAAAAATACATACTTCTGGGAATCTGGGCCCCGATTACAATGGGAAGTAAACAGTTATCTTCAATTTTATCTAAAAAGTAAATTAAGTTTTCTGTAAGAAAAATAGAATGTGCAAATATTTTTTTCTCCTAAACATGTTCAGTTTCATGTTAGCGATGAAGATATTGAAATTTTTTGTACACATATACACAATTTTGTACATTAATTTTGATTTTACTTGATAGACAGTCGAAGATAACTCTGTAAACTGCGCATTGTAGTCATGGCCCAGTTTAGCCTAGAGCTGTCACCTGTTTGGTAATGTAAAATTATCACTCTTTTACAAACTTCAATATTATAATTATGATGGCCGATAAGTTTTTTTTTTACAATATTTTTGCTGTTTGATAATTGTTAGTTTTTTTTAAATTTTAGAAAACATCCTCATCATTTTCTTTCCACACCTAATGGTGCATAGGGCACTGCATTGGTACACTAATCGCAGCGTATCTTGATAGTATTTTTGTAACGTGAAGATAAATTGATTAGTCTTACGCTTCAGGTGCCAGTCCAGGAAATATGAAGGATATTATCCATGGCTGTATTCCACTAAGTTCCTCCAAGGTATGCTTGGTTACAGTTTGAAGACCAGAAGGAATGTGTATTTCACTACGCACTTCTTTCAATTATTGTGCGGTATTATTGATAACCCTGAAATTATGCGGAGTATTGGCTTTTTTGTTCCGGATAATTACCTTAGACAGCATCAGCATAGACTGTTTTACATTCCAATATACGGAACCAACCTCCCAATGGTCATGCATGTTGGAAGGGCTATCTCCATGTTGAACAATATTACTTTGGACATTGACATTTTTCACGTCTCTGAAGGAGTTTTGCGTTACAAAATTCTCTTACTTTTTTGACATATTATTCTCTGAATATTATGTACACTTATTTGTTATTATTATATAATATACCTAATTTTAAGTTTGTGTTTTAATTATTTCCATATATATGAATTTAAATATTCCATTTTGTGATGTACATATCTATGAATAAATAAAATTGAAATTGAAATATTCTAGTATAAAAACACCATTTTAAATTAATGTTTCATGTCAACTTTGTCAGGAATCGAACCCGAGACCTCTTGTATGGTAAGATGATGCGCTGACCACTTCACCACCGGCCGACTATAAGAAAATAAATCGAATTGAAAAAAAAAAAAAATTATATATATTTGAATTCCCCGACGCCGACGGTACAAATTTGTGCAACTGTCTAAAAACAAGAAAAAATACAAAATATTTTTTTAAATTTTTAATCGTTTCGAGTCGTACCCTCTTTTCCAACAAGATATTCACTACACTAACATGCAAATCCTACAATACACCTTCACCATAGTAGTTGCACAAATATATAAAACAAACGTGCTGATAGAACATGTGATATTAGAAACTTACACCAACGTGCATATTAGTGTAATTGAAGACCGTTTTAACAATGTGGAATATCTACAAAATGTAAAATTTTCAGGAGAAAGTTTTTTCATGTTAAAAATAAAACTATTACGATTTTAAATTAAATGAAAATTACATTTTACAAATATATACACATATACTAAAAATCAACAATAAGGAATCAGTAAAATTATTTATAAAAATATTCTAAATTCACGAATTTTCACAAAAAATAAATATTTACATATTTTTGTGATAGGAATGTATGGGAAATTGATTAATGTTTATGTTGGGAATTAAG
This sequence comes from Micrasema longulum, assembly GCF_059751315.1. Lineage (NCBI taxonomy): Eukaryota > Metazoa > Arthropoda > Insecta > Trichoptera > Brachycentridae > Micrasema > Micrasema longulum. Next base: position 619,742 of record NW_028277729.1, read on the forward strand.
TACGTTTACTTTTGCATGAAATCATTTTAAACTGTCTACTGACATATCTAAGTACCTATGTAAATATACATATTTGGGTATTTACCTCCTATATATTTTTTACATCCATAATAGCACAAATAAAGTGATAACAAAATATATTTCAAATAATATTATTTTATATTATTATTATACTAATTTTTTCTTGGCCGAAATCATGTTTTGTTTGTGATTTTTTTTCGATTTTAAAAAACTTAACACCCCAAAAAAATATGTAGATATTTCGCTTTGTGAAAATTCACGATATTTGAACCGTTACAACTTTGCATATATATCGTCTTGTTAAAGTTTTATTTCACCAATCGATAAAGCTCACAATGAAGAACCCATTTCAATAAAAAACGCATTTGGCTTTTTTTGTAGAAATTTCACTTTGTGAAAACGGTCCCCAATTAGTGTCTTGATGAAGAAACCTGTTCGTCTCGAAACCGGTAGACATAGAATAATCGATAAGTGGATATCTACAAATATTTACGGAAAATTTTGACCACAATGCTTTGAATATTAAAGCTATATTCGTTTAAAATTTTGATGCGGTATTTTCGTCGTCCTCGTGGGAACGCCGCAAAAACCGATCAGGTTTTTATGCCTTTAAAGAGGAAGCTTTTCCTATTTTGCTAACAGAATAAATAGGAAAGGGTGTCGAGTCTGTCAAGCGGATCGAAATTGTTTTCAAATCCAATAATGGAAACGGAAATGAACTGGCGTCATCGGCCCGTACTACCCTGACTACGAAATTTCATCACAATTTCAACATCTACTCAGGCACTTTCACAATTCATTCGCATCAGACGAGAAGTGGAGACGATTTCAGGTGCCTTAGGTGAAACTAAATAGATCTCGGAACAACCTGTTTTTAAAGGTTTAAAAGTGTCCAAGAAGTGTTCAATTGTTACAGGGAAGCTAGAAACGCCCCTTCTTTAGAAAAATATGCGTACAAAATACAATATAATCTGTATCTTAAAGGATAAACCACGAGAGTCACATTGAACGAAACGTTCAGAAAACAAGATTTTGTGATAATGCAAAATTTCAATGTCAAAAAATGATTATTTTAATGTTTTCAGTTGTCCAAATTTTTGTGGACAAGAACTAGATTCAACCCCCAAGAGAGTTGTTAACATTAACATATTACAGCAGAGATGAGAAAGTAATATGGAAGTGTAGTCATCTACAGGGCTAATGACCTGTCATTGGCTGGTCTAAGCCTGGTTTAAACATTAACAGATAGAAGAATTGAAAAAATACTGATACTCGAATATAGGCAGAATGGTGATTATTACACAGTGTGTTAAGTGTTAATCCAGCCAATGACATTTTTTTCCAAAAGATTTATTGTCACATTTGAACGTTGTTATGCAGAAAGCAGCCAGTCATAGAAAATTGAAACCGAGATAATAGCACTTTTATGAAAAGAGAGAATAATCAAATTCACACAACAGTTTGACGAATAAAATATGAATATGAAATGAAAATATATATTTTTTTATAAATCACAATTAAGAATCAAATTATGTATTTAACCAGATATAATGATTTTTAAGGTACCGTAAGATTTTTCTAGTATTCTGGATGTTTTCTGCAAATTGAGAAATGCCATTTTTGTGATCGATTCTATTTTCAGAAGGTGATTATTAAAGTTTTTTGTATGAAAGCGGCCTGGATGTTTTTAGCAGAACATAGAATTAACCTTACTGCACCCGATAACACTATTATAGCATTTTTTCAAAATTGTGGACTGGCTGCTTTCTGCATAGCTTCGTTCATTTTTGGTCATGCGGTTACAAGAGAAGATCCCAGCAGAATGCTCGTACGAGGTTTTCCTGTAATTTTAATTATTTGATAAAAAAAATACACGTACGACTATTGGTAAGATAAATTTATCTTTTGAGGCCCCAAGAGTGTTTTATGTTCTAGATTAACAATAAACATATTGCGTTCTCCAAACCGAAGATATTACCAACTGGCCCTCCATCTCTTGGGTGGTCTTCCAGGCGGACGTTGTCCAGGTGGGATTTCATTGGCTGCAGTGTACACAAGTCTGTCACTGCTCATTTCGTCCACATGGTCCCTACAGTATCATCTTCTGGATCTGTTCCATCGTACGATATCCTCTATTTCACACGTATCTCTAATTCGGCTTTTCCAGTAATGGACCTTAACACCTTCATTTCAGCAGCTCCGAGTAGCCCTTTGGTACGACCAGTGTCAGTCCTTCCACAGCATACGTCATGATGGCTCTCACGCATGTCTTGTATATTCTGACCTTACTATCGGTACGCATATCCTCAATTCTCCATATTTCATTCCTCAGACTCCCCTAAACAGTTGATGCTTTGTTGAACTTCACTGTACAAAATAGGCAAATTATATTCCTCTGTTGTCGTAAATATCAATCAGCATGGTATCCTATGTTTCGTTTTTTATTCTAATCAATTGATTATTTTAGAATAACAGGTGTATTTGACGAAGATAACACTATTTTATAAAGATATTTAGATTCATTTGGGATAATATTTGTTTTGCAGTAATATAATATGTTTTAGATTCGTTATTTGATAAAATACTACAGTAGCATAGAATAGAAGATATGATATGATATAAATAGAATAGAAATGCGTGAACTTTATAAATGAGGCTCTATATTTTGACTTAAAAGTAAATTCACATAAAAATTTCGTAATTTTTAATTGCAGTTTTTACGTGTTTAATTTTATATCCCTATAAAGTTGTGCAAAATGCCATTTTGATTATTTTTAAATTTGATTGAGGATCGTTTTTCAGAATACGACATTCGCTTGAAATGTAATTTTTCAGGAGAGGGTTTTTTGTGATTTGATGAACAATCATTTTTTTTAAATGCCTTACAACTAAGCTGGAAAGTAATCGAATTGTAAGTTTATAATTTTCTTTTATATTTTATTAGCCCTTAAAGTAAATTATTGAAATTAGGATACTCGATATTCGCCTGCAAATGCATCATGATCCAAACAAAAATTCCGTATAGTAAAAAATAGTTTCTCTACAAATTTGAAGTAGTTTTACAGTTCACAAATAATAGGATTTAACATATTGAACTTCAAGAAAATAAAGAAATAAAAGATTTCGAGTTACTTGCAATTTTTGGTGTGTTTAACACACGAAAGTACATTGGTTTTACAAATTAAATAAAGAATACTATAAATTGAATTTGAGTGCTGGCGGAGTGAGAGAAAAAGGCAAGTGACGTGTTGCGCGCCCTAAAATTTGTCCATTCGCCACTGCATAGACAACAAAACTTTCTCGTTACAAAAGCAAGGGTTTCCTAGGACAGCGGTGCCCGTATCTTAACGGCCGTAGTGAACGGTGATGCGGTGGACAGCCGTCGTAACGGTGACTAAAGAGTGGTTTCCTAGGAAAACAGTGTTGATAAATGTTATGTTAATATAATATATGTTGACAATATTTTGAGTTTTTCAAATTTTTGCAGACAAGGACTGGATTCAACTCCCTAGGGAGCTGTTTATATTGACATATTACAACAGAGATGTGAGAGAGTGATAAAGGTTTCAGCTCTTTTACTTCACAAAAGTCAACAGATGGAAGAGTTGAGGAAATGTGGATGTTCAAACATGGGCAGAATGGTGAATGTTACACAGTGTGTAAAGTGGCCACTTAAACCAGCCATTGACAGGTCATAAGCCCTGTAGATGCCTAGACTTCTATATTACCTTCTCTTAAATGTTCTTCATCTCTGTTGTAATATGTTAATATATGTTGATAAAGTCACCATTACGACGGCTGTCCACCGCTTCACCGTTCTCTACGGCCGTTGTGATATGGGCACCGCTATCCTAGGAAACCCTAGCTTTACTCTCTGGTCCTTGGAATAGTATAGGTACTCATGTACAAGTTAAGTTACAATGCGCAGGTTATAAATATGTAGCCTTTTCCTTTCCATTAAAAATTTTTTTTTTGGTACGTGCTAGATTTTTAGCAATGATAATTTGAGTATGTCCAAATCTTTGACTTATACTGAAATTTATATATATTTGGATGTCAATAAGGAAAAAAAGTTATTTTTTTTAGTTGAACAATACATACAATTTAAATGTACGAGTATCTTAGGTATTTAGGAGAGAAATATTTTTTTCAAAGAAAAGAGCGTTTGGTATATTATTCATCGACCCACGTTAGATACGTTATATAAGCTACTCATATCAGTTTCGAATCTGTGAAAAGGTGTTGGTGTTCTAATGATGGCTGATACAGGTGACAAATGACCACCATTGTGAATCAATTACTCCCGCCATAGGATACTGCGTACATCGTATGGTATGTCTTCACCTAGAGAAGACCATAGCTCGTAGTAAGGCACCACACCGATTGACGATAAGCATTATATTGATGGGCACAAGAATCTCGAGATAATGTATCATGGAAGTTCGATTGTACAGGAAGTTACCTGTTAGAATCTAACTGGATTTTTATATTTATAACTTGCGTGTGGAAACCGAGTTGTTTGAACATATGTAAGTAATAAGCTCAATTTTGGGTTGAAAATCACGTGTACATCTGTTTTATAAAATACTCAAAACATCTCTTAAATATACCGAAAAATAAAACGTTATCGGTGATTATATTTTCGTCCGACTGTGGCTAGTTGCATTTAGGAATGTTTACAGTTTAATAATATTTGTTCCACATATTACACATTTTATATCTGAAGCACCGACTTTGTGGTTATTCATTACATAGTCATAGTATAAATAAAATCGAATCTATAAAACTTGCGTCCGGCCGATAATGACATGTGGCATTGAATCATGAGCCGAAACAATCAAAACTTAAGCACTGCATAGAATTGCAGGAATAAAGACGTTGCTCACTATTTTGTGAAAGACGCTGAAGGACTAGAGATGAGCATTTCAGTTTTTTACAAGATTAGCTGTATCAGTTACTGTTTCACAAATTAAACTGTTTCGTGAAGACGTTTCAAAAATAACAGTTTAGTGCGGTGTGCGACTTTTGCAATTGGCGTTTTTTTTCAATTTAAGTTAAATAATTGTAGCGTTAACGAAAAGTTAAATAATTTTGGCGTTAAAAAAATGTTTTTTTTTTATCTAGCATTGTTAATAAAACCGAAAACGTGCAATTATTTATATTTTTTTAACCTAACTTTTTTTCGACGATCCTCTTAAAATGTGCAAAAGTGTACAATTTTTTTTTTTTTTTTAAGTATTCTCGCATTCAGCCGTTTTAAGCTATTTTTTCACAAAACATTGAGATTTCGATTTATTCGAGAGCATTGATTTTCTTAAAACAGAAATCGTTTTGATTGAGGTAGGTCAGTGGAATTGCTAAAAATTAAAAATACTGATACTGTTACAAAATGTACGATTACTGCTTAAACTTAATTATATTTAGCCTATCGTATTCTTATATTTTGATGCTAATCCGTTAATCGAGATTTCGATGAAATAAGGTGAATCGATAAGAAAAAACAATAAAAAATATATTATATAGAATTTAATCGACTCACTTAATTTCCAAGAATTTTTGTTTCAAGTATCATAATCAAGATATCAAAATTACAATTATTATGTTTTATCACAGCCAAACTAATCGAGCTGCATCTTGATTCAATTTAAAATTCATCAACATCCGTCAGCGACTAACTGATATGAATGCTAACATAACATTATATATTTGTATTATCATTTTTTAACCGATGAACAGCTCGTCCACAGTATACCTCACTTCGCGTCTGAGGACCTAAGTCTTCTTGGCGATGCCCATATAAGGATAATTGCTCGTCGCCGAACGATAAAAACTGCCCGAAGAAGCTCTCTGTAATCTGGTAGCCATGGTGCCTTCATGCAGGAAAAAGTTTATCCCATAGTTCTTACCCTCTGTGTTTCATTGAATTGAGGAAAAGAGAGAAATAAAATGTTCACTGACTAAGAATAAATTGATTGGATGTGATTAATTGGCCGAAATGATTAAAAAACCCTTGAAAATATTTTTGGAAAACACAAGATCTATGTATTCAACCGGACCTCATGGTGAAAGATCTCAAAAGGCGTAATACAGGGATCTGTAATGTCACCATGGTTGTTTAACATAAACATGGACAACTGTACGAAAGAGATATAATGTATGGATGATGGCAACTATGCAGTAAGCTGTTTGTCGTACGATAATACTGCAGTTCTTTTAGCTAACAGCAAGGATGATTTACAACAAATAGTCTACAGAATGTATGACGTAGAATCGAATAGAATCGAGATACCAAAGTTTAGTCTAAATTAGAAATGGCGTAATCTGCCGGTCGAAAAGTAATTATATTTTACTTATATAAAACTTTTAAGTATTTTTTTTCCAAAAAGTTTACTGTTTTTATCTAATGTACGAATATGTTTTTTTATTTTTTTATTATTGTGCGATTAAAAAAAAAACATTCGTTTTAAAATAGCAAAATCGTATGATTTCCTCATTTTTCGTGCGTTTTACCCGACTACAGCCCTAAATCTTGTCTGCTGCAAAAAACACTCTCATGTTTGATAAAATATGTTTATTCAAATAAGCAATATTTTTCACGTTCTGATTTTATTACACAATCGAAATATCTTGTTAAATTACTTAACTTGGTAATAAACTTAATAAAAAAACTAACTAACAAACCTTCACGCTGTTTTCCCGTAGGAGTTGGCAAAGAGGAGAGAGCGCCATAGCATCCTACCTTTGCCTATAGGACTTACTTCCTATATATTCATACATCTCATGCACGCATGCCGATTATATGAACTTTTTATTTTATGAATAAAAGACGAGTGATACTTTAATCCACAAATTTGGAATATCTAGTGACCGGTTTCATCGCTTTGCAACATATTCGAGACTGGTATCTTTATTAAGGAGTTTATTGTATTCAAAGATACCAGTCTTGAAGATGTCGCGAGAGCGATATTCCAAATTTGTGTATTAAAGTATCACTCGTCTTTTATTTCTATAATAAATTACAACGAACTTCCATCAAGAATTTTCATCCACAAACTTAAATGTTTTTAATTATATGAACTTTGACACGTCCACCTTCAAGTATTTGTTGGATTAATGTCTTTCTCGGTTTTTCTTGTTTTGTAGATCCATCAAAATTTGCATCATAAATACTTTAAGCCATTTTGTCGACGGCCTTTCGGTCTACATATCCAAACCAACGCCAAACTCTTATGTTGATTTGTCGATAATGCTTATCTCAGCCCTATATAATACACGGACCTCGAAAACGGAAGTTTTACCACAGATTCGCCTAAAATATAGCATTTGACAGCTTTTAACAAATAAAATTTTATGTGTATCAATCAAGCGGTGATTACTGCTTTATGTAAATGTGAAGAGGAAGATGAGACTGCAGATCACATTCTATTTTACTGCAGGTTGTTGCCCAATGACGATTTTTTTAAAGACATTTGCTTATTGGGTCAATCTTTTCCACTTAGTATTCAGAATCTTCTTTCCCTGAACTGTCCTATGGTCAAATATTTTTAAAAATATAGTAAAAATGTTTACGACACGAAGGGCATCTTCTTACAAACTAAATTAATTACAAAATTAAGTATATTATTTCTGAGTGGACAATTTTCTGACAGAATTCTTCGACTGGGTTGTTTTATAAGAGTATCCAATGCTCCATCTCCATTACACCATGGTTTGAAATCGAAAAGCAATCAAAATTGAACATCGCTCTAATATCAAGAATGAGAATAGGACATTGTCTTCTTGCCTCGCACTTATCGAGAATAGGTGTCTTTACTTCGGCAATGTGTCTTTGTGAAGTGAAAATGACGATGAGACATTAGATCATCTGTTATTTGACTGTCCCCTCGACAGAAGCGAATTCCTTCAAAATATTTGTGAAGAATATAATACGTTCCCTCATAACGTAAAATTTTTACTCGCCCAGAATATATTGGATACTTATTTACTTCTGACTAAATTCTTAAGGACAAATAATAAAAATATTTGAATTTGTTAAATATTATTTGCCAAATTTAAATAACAAGTCTAATTGAATGTCCCCCTTTACTTTTGGACCAAACTTTTATGTTATGTTTACGTTTAATTTAGACGGTTATAATATTTTATTGTCACATAACTCTTTATTTATTTATTTATTTATTTATTTATTTATTCACACTCTTTATCAAAATACAATTCCATATTCACTTTGCCCAGCTAACAAGGGTACATACCCCGTTCCAAGCTAGGCAATTACATTTTAATATATTATAATACTTAACAAATTAATATAGAGCACAGACAAACAAAATATAAACTTATTCGGATACACATTTTGATTCATATACATACAGACATACACATATATACACACATGTATATATAAATATACACATATATACACATGTACATACACACACACGTACATACACCCATGCGCATACACATACATACATTCATAAAAACATAGACAATTTATTTATGCGAAACTTCATGGTTGTCATCTTTCATACCGATTTTAACTATCTCACATTATATTATATTTTTTCGTGGGTATGGTTTTTTTTTGTCGTTCACTGAAGCGTATATTCTTTATATTTCTTATTCTTGTTTCTTAGAGCCAAAAATTGAACATCGTATAATAATAATAAGAAGGCGTATAATAATAATAAAAAATAAATATAAAAAAAGTATATTATTTATATTTTATTATTCTGACCTGTTCTATAAGTTACTTGTTATCCGCTCGTTTAATATTGTCAACTCTTACGTTAACTTTTGCAACAACAACTTTGGTAAATTGAGGCACTTCCACTCAAATTTGGGTGCTTTGCCGAGGAAAAAAAAAATATATCAGTGCATTATTGATTGTCGGCCTCGTGGCGTAGTGGTTAGCGCGTTTGCCTACCACGCGAAAGGTTTCGTGTTCGATTCCTGACATGCTTGACATGAAGTATTGATTTAAAAAGGTAGTTTCACACTAAAATATTTTATAGTCCCCTGAACTGGCACCTGATGCGTAAGACTGATCATTGATCGTCTTAGCTTCATGTAACAAATGATCAAGGTACGCTGCGATTGGTGTATCTATACAGTGCCCTATGCACCATTAAGTGCGGGAAGGGAATGATGATGATGATTATTAATTATAATTTAATTAAAAAAAAAAAAAAAAAACTGCTTTATGTTTTATTAAAATAAATATATAAATAAAAATATCGAATTCCTATGCAGACTATTGTAAACAAGTTGTATGGAAATTATGTCAAAGTAAACAGTCCAATGACTTTTTATGCCAAGAGATATGGTCATACCTCCATATGTTGTGAATCATTTGTGCATTATAGGAACCTAATATGGCATATTAATATGTATTATAATTTGGGCCACCACACTTATTTATATTATAATATGATTCATTATAAATGAGTTGTCAATAATATATATATTTATTTATTTATCAAAAACATATAAAAAATAAAATACAAATTATCAAGTCCTACTGAATTGCATTACATGCAGTTCGTCAGCAGGTGCTTATAGTTAAGTTCTAATATATATACTTAATCATCTCTTAAATTCTATAACATATAAAAAAACTCTTATTCCTACGGAAAAAAAATGTATTCCCATGTGCATCGAAAATATGTTACACGTAGAGAAAAAAAATCCAAATAAAAAAAGAAATACACAAAAAAAAATTCAATATAAAAAAAACGTTCTAAAAGCCAGATTTTCAGCATACGTCTTTCTCTAGAGCCTGATAAGTTTTTTTATATTTGTATATTTAATGGGAGCATATTATACATCTATGGTATATTGTACTCTAGTGTTGTTTTCCCGTATTTTTTATTGAATTTAGGGAGAGCTAGTCCATCTACACTAGTGAGCCGAGGATTATATACGTGCTCTAATTTATTTCTATATTCAGATAGAGACGCATGCTGAAACTAGTATGGACAATTTTTATATCAATCGTTTAATAATTAATAATTAATAATTCAACAATGTTTTGGGTAAATCAAAATGCTTGCAGACTGGCTGGATTTCCTCCCCAGGGAGTTATAAGCATTTTTGAATAAACTAGCTGCTAAAAAAAGAAGTATAAGAATTGGATAATTGTTTTCAGGCGTTGTCTAGTGGGTGAATTGGTTCAGCCGGATGAATCTCACTCACATGATGAATGTTTCAGCTCCTTTACTTCAAAAACGTCAACAGATGGAAGAGTGTGGATGTTCAAACATAGACAGAATGGTGAATGTTAAATATAAATAACCCCCTAGAGTGGAAATCCAGCCAATCTGCAAGCATTTGGACATACCCTAAACAATGGTTGAATAATATTTCGTTTTTGAAGTTAACCTTTGAATTTAATAAAACTATCAAAATTATGATTTGAGATATGACAATGGCCTTGCTCCGAACGGGGATTAATGAAACTCGTTTTGTTTTATTTCCCCAATTGATGTTCCCTTCCACAAATTACACAATCATATCTTTATAGTGAAATATTTTCAACGCGCTCCAGTTTCCAACACGGCCATAAAATTAATGCAATCGATTTATTGTGTTGTTTGAACTCCGGTCTCGCTGACAAGAGAAAATAATTTATTGCTTTACCTTGTCTATAATATTAAGTGACTATTAATCGGTATTGGATATACTGTAAATCAAAGTCAGCTCATAAACTCTCGTCATACATCTAAAATAGTGTATGGAGATGAAATATTGCGTGACGTGACAATATGAAGCAATTTCTGATGTAAATAAACTCTTTGATTATCATGCACTGCATTACATTGTATTTTGTATCTATGCTTCTACGCAGCTCTCGATTTTGATAGCTGATACTGTAATACTCCGGCCATCTTAAGTTGGTATCTGTATTAATTGTCCGTTGTCATCTTGTTTTTGAAAACATCGATACATTTTAGTTAACTTTTAGAACTTGATAGCCGAACACAAGACTGTCATGTCTGATTTCCTACAAATTCCACCCCAAAATAAACTAATTTAATTTTTTTTTTAAAATATTGCCCGAATACATGTTTTGTGATGTTCAGCGTAATAACGAAATTCATCGCTATTCTACGAGGGGAGGGGGAGGTTTCAGACTCCCCAAAACAAGAATCCAGGCAACTCAAAACAATCTTTATCATAAAGGACTTTAGATGTTTAATGAGTTGCCAAAATATATTAGGGATGCTGGGTCTATCGCATGATTTCATGGGATAGCGATGATTTTTGTTTAAAACAAACCTCCATATTGGTAGATAGTGTCATCGGAAAGCGTCTGGATTTTATGACAATGTTTTGTTTTTAAAATTAATTTTGTATAAAATATATTGTTTATTAGTTAAGGTAAAACTGTGTGGTTAAATTTTATTTGTACAAATATCTAAATAAATACATAACATTACAAATATTTATCATTCAACTAGTATAATGTAAAATAGCAATACAGATAGAGTTGTATTATAAATCATTTTATCCGCCTCGTGTTTGATTCCCGATTGACATGAAACATTTGCAAACAAACCATTTTTCACTAAAATATTTCATTGTCTCTGAACCTGAAGCGTAATACTGGTCATCTTACGTAAATGTAAAAAATGTCGATTCGCATCAGCTGGTGTAGTGTTAGGTGAGTATCTTTGTCCCATTTGATGAGAAATGGGAATAATAATAATGATAAGTGATATTAAATACCCATAAGTCCTTTAGATATCCTTCTATTTAGTTAACAAAACAAAAAAGGGTGCATTTGCGAACCTTCAAAAATGGCTGAATGTGCATTATGTTAATTGTAATTGCATTTCCATATTTTGCAACTCAAAATTTTATTTTAGTTGCTGCTTAATGCTGGGTATTATTTTAAAGTAGTATGCGGTTGTTATAATATATCTGTATACATAAGTTGATAAGTATCAAACGCTAATATATCCACCCAATTAAAAAAAAAAATAGTTGTGCAAAGTGTAGTGAAAAAATAAATCGGTTCACTACTATTATGTCCTCATTATAGCAATGAAAACACTGTCAAAAAACTCTGTTTTAATTCAGAACCTAGTAGGTCCACATAGAAAATGTGGTGGATTGTTGTGGACATACTGGCGTTTGATATTTATCAACTCATAATCAAGGGGTCAATTCTACAATTACTAATATCAGATTTTGCTCAAAATGGGTTAGACATCAAAGAGCATTTTTCAATAAACATGATTTTTCAAGTCCTATAAGGCTTGTCAAACGCACGCAAAATGAGGAAATCATTCGATTTTGCCATTTTAAAACGAACGTTTTTTCCAGTCTAGATAGACCAGCTATCAGTACCGGTAAGAGCAGGTATGAAGGTCATAAAAACGTAAAAAAGATGTTGTTATAAATTAAATATCACAACGAGAATTATCTTCTTTTTTAAAAAAAGGAGAATACAACTCTGTAAAAAAAGATTTCAACTAAAATATATAAATATATATATATATTTTAAGTATTACCGAAGGCATAATTTTACATAGAAATAAAGGAAAATTTCCCAAAAATGTATGCGATTTAAAATGCTTGTATTTCTTTTCAAAAACAAAAAAAATAAATTTTGCTTCAGCCACTTTCATGTTCAATTTATCATCTTAAAATTATTATAAGAAATTTTAGTTCGATACGTAGTCCCAGATACCTAAGTTTAGTCTAAATTTGAAATGGCGTAATCTGCCGGTCTAAAAGTAACTATATTTTAGTTACATAAAACTTTTAAGTTTTTGAAAAGTCTGTTGGTGATTTTCAGGAAATTGTTGACACATTGCAGGAAAACTCAACTCGCCTGGGTCTTAATATTAATACAAAAAAGACTATGAGCAACAAATCCTATCCTGACCCTGATCAGCCTCTCTATAATAATGGACAAAGAATTGAGAAAGTTGACAGCTTTAAATACTTGGGAGTACACATAACTGAGGATGGAAGCATGCATAAGGAGCTCGCAACCCGCCTAGGAATTGCTGGACCAACTTTTAACATGGTGCGTGTTGTCTGGAACTCTAGTCTATACTCGGTCACAATGAAATGCCGGTTATTCAACTCTTGTAGAATGCCAGTTCTCCTATATGGGTGTGAACTTTGGCACCTTACCAAAGCTCAAAACATTAAACTTCTGAGTTTTGAGAGTAAGTGCTTAAGAAGAATATTAGGTATAAGGTGGTTCGATTTTATAACTAACATTGAAGTCCGAGAACGGACGCAACAGCCCCCGCTCTCCAGACGCAAGATGCGGCGGTGGACCTGGCTTGGACACGTGCCGCGCATGCATCATTAGAACCTAAACCTTAGTTGCCTCTTTTTTAAACCTGCGGGATCACGCCTTTCCTGGAAGGCCGTCAATGGCGATCTTTAGACTTTATTCAGCGGAATTAAGGGGCGCTGGATTGACATGGGAAGAAGCGAGAGTGCTGGCTGGTGATAGGGTCTCCTGGAGGCAACTGGTGATGTCCACATGCTCCACTTAGGAGCGGATGTGAAAAAGAAGAAGAAACTTTTAAGTATATTTTCTAACAGAAATACATTTAAAAATTATTGTTTCTATCTAATTTGTTTTTTATTATTTTTTTATTATTGCGCGATTTAAAAAAAAAACATAAGTTTTAAAATGGAAAACTCGTATGATTTCCTCATTTTGCATGTGTTTTACCAGACTACAGCGTTAAAGACCAGTTGCACAGTAAAGAGTAATGTTGAAAGTTAAATATTTTATTCTGTTTTTGTCAAAATGAACTGAAAAATATGTTTCTTTTTTGGGTGATACCGCGTGTGTTAGATTTGTTCCGGAACAAACAACAGAAAAATAGCAGTGACCGTGAAAATCTTTGCACCTTTTGAACTAAATAAATCGTTTTATCTCACTTTTTTCATGTAACCCAAGATTTTTCTTGTCTTGACTTAATATTTTTTGGTGGAGCTGACCCTTGGCGCATAAGTCAGTAACTTAAGAAGTAAGTCAAAAATACGTAAAATACGAAAAAGGTTTTTGTGTAATAAATGTATTGAATCGCATAGATAAATTGTAACCTAAAATATCTTTTGTAGTGAAATAAGTGTTTATGTTGTATTGAGTATTTTTATATGGACAATCGCTTCAGAAGCAAAGAATCCGCTCTCCCGAGCTATGAACTTTTTTGACACTGTACAACTAATATATATATATATATTTTTTTTTTTTAACGCCTCCAGTACAACTAATTAGAAACAAGTTATTTTGATGGCAAATAATAGAATGTCATTGTTCAAGTAACTTTTATGTATTGACATCCAAAGTTCTATATTTTAAAAAACTGTCAACTAGGTCTTGTGAGATAACATGAAATATATTAGTAATGTACTCTTTATTTTCTTCGTTATCATAAGTATTGTTACTCCATCCATCACCACTCACTATTCACCTGTACGCGTACAATGTACGGCATTTATCTCCCCACGCTGGCCAGACAAGACTTGCATTAGTTATCACCTGATACGAAATTAGTATCAGATTCATTCCTGGCTTCCATAAATCAGTCCGTGTAATGGCGTACCGCGTGGACCGAGCGTCGGGCCCCAGGCCCCAGGCAGGCACGGCGGCGAGTTCAACTAAAACAGGAAGCCTGCCCTGTTGATTTGACGAGACGGCCTTTATAATCTCATTTGTTGGGAATGTATGTGAATATTAATAAATCTATCTCGTGATCGGCTGGTATTACAAAAGCATAAAGCTAGACGGATATGGATTCAGAGAAGAAAATTTTATCGAATTCTCTCTTACGATCTGGTGGAATTTTTGGTTGGGTTTTCGTTCTCAGTGTATCTTTCAGTTTTCTTTAGTAAGTGGGTTCAGTAAGTATTAGTTTTTGATGTTTCTGCCAAGATTGACATGAAAATTTTAAAATGTAGGTATTTTTCAAAATAATATTTTACAAGCATCGTCCGTTATACGTAAATTTAAATCCACTAAACAAATAATCGAGGCTTTTGCAACGTAAAATTTGGTCGTATTATATTGTTAAATTGAAAAAAATAATAGGTTTTATGTGTGCGTAACCATAATTTTCATATAAGTCATTCTAGTGTGTCTACTAACACAAACTAAATTTGTATGTTTACTTAGTTCTCCAACAGGCACTTATTAGAATAGAGTTATTAAACATTCTAACGTATTGCATATAAATTTATATATATTATAATATATCGTTGTTGCACGTAAAATATGGCTGTTGTAAAAAAGTACGAAATTGAGTTTAATATACCAATCTATTCAGTTTTTTTCAGTTCTATAATCGAAAATAGACTTAATCAATAATTTAAGAAAAAAATATCGAGTTGTGTATCAAAATCCGAAATCATGCACGCAAAAAACGGGTAATGGGAAACACATCGCTCATTGTTTGAATTTTATATGCGCGCCTGCCGCCATTTTCTTCTCGAGTTTTTTTAAAAGTGTAGTTTGATCAGCTATTCTGTATTTTAATACTATTTATTGGTCATTATTTTTAAAAATTACAATTTTTAACTGTTATTTTAGTTATATTGACGCACTGTATTTAATTGTATAATACGTTAAATCTTGATATTCATATCTATTTTAATTCCAATATACGTAATATTTTCCAAATGTAAAGACATTTCTAGCTTCCTTGAGACTTTTTGGTAAATCGTCGAATACTTTCAAGCTTTTAAAAAGAGGTTGTTTTGAGTTCCAGTCACTCTCAACTTTGGAAGCTCATAAGTATTCTTACTACATAAAATGAAAGCTTTATAAAAAGCGTATCGTTCTCCTCTTACCGCCGTTCAGTGATGGCCGAAATAAAAGGCATTATGTGCAAACCACTAAAATATATTCCTTTTACTTTGTAAAACATTTTTGAATATACTGTTTATTACGTTTTAACATGTCTTACCATGCTATTACGAATACGTTTTTTTTGCCAGTGAAATTTTGATTACAAAAGCATTGTTTTTAAAATTTCAAAATAATGATTTCCTTGTGCGAGTCGTATTATTTTTCAATGTTATCCAAATACAAACTAATACTTATTAATCATTGAAAAGTTTTAATGCAATAATTTTTAATAAATCTATTAAAATAAGAATGTCTATTTTGTTTGTTATGTATTTCTTTAGAAATATTATTTATATTTATTTATTGCCTACTCTTTGATTTCTGATTAAGATGATATTTAGATAGTTGGTGAAGAGAGTGATTTGTATGGTTTTGTAACTTATTCTTTAGGGTATCATAATATAAATATAAAATATTGAAACGTACGGGAAGGTCAATCCTTTTAGAGAGTCGTTAATTATTGAACTTTCACATTTTTTCATGGAATTAAAATAAAATAAAAAAATGATTTATTAATCTTCGTACTTTAAATATAATATATCAAGCATTGTACAAAATTGTACCATTATTTTGGGAGCAATTGAATAGTTTTTTTTGTATAAAAATTAGTAAGTTTTTAGTAAAAAATTGTAACATCTTTAGTGAAACGAAACATTGAAAAGATATGAGCGTTTAAATATATTAAAGAATACAAATAGCCTTAAGAGGATTTGCGGTGCCAGACAATTTTGATGAATTGGTATTTGGACATTGTTTAGTGTCACTCTCTCGCAAATGCCTCTCCGATACTGTGCAAAAAGATAACTGCACGTCGGTCTGATTATGCCTAACTAAAATCATTAAAATCGGCATTTCTTTGTCCCGTATTCTGCAACCCAAAACTGAACCAATAAAATTTTTTTAGAAAGAGAATAAGAATAAATTTTCCGTGTCGGTAATTTTTCCATTTTTCAAATCAATTTATTATATTTGTATACCGTACGTCCGAAGACGGCCGAAAAAACTGGGTGCCTTGAGGGATTTTTGAATGGTCCTAGTTACCATAAAAAACAATTCATCAAAAAAACAAAATGATACAGATACACCAATAGTAAATAGCCATAGTGTGTAAAATACGGAAATACGTTTGTATGAAATAAATTCAGACGACGTTTCCTCTAAATACGTCTTGTAACGTGATCACTTTTTTTAAAACCCATCGACAGGTTATTCGATAAACCCTTATGGATTGGTATATAAAAAAGTATTTAAAAAGTTATTTAAATTAATAATTTATGATTGTAATTATTTTTTTCATTTTTTTTCACTTAACCTCATTATCCATATTCCCTTCTCAATAAAATGTATCCGTTTCTGTTGTGCTATAAATATGTAATAATTTCTAGAAGAAAAAAAAAATACGTTTACTATGATTTTATGTTTTTGGATTTCATTATTTTAAAATAAGCCGAATTACGGTGGTAACGCTATAATTATTTTTATAAAGACTGTCTAGAATATTTTGAATTACCTGAAAACCAGACTTTTCGTGACCCATGGGACGAATGGCAGGTATAACGACACTGCGCCATACTTGTAAGCAGTGTTTGTGAAAAGCGCACTCGACGGGCATAATGCTCGTTTTCAAACCCGAAAATTATGAATAAAAATTGACTTTTTATAGATTTAAATCGGGTTCTAGTCCTGTGGCTAGTGTCTCGAACTCACGAACCAAAGGTCCGTGGTTCAAAACCCACTCTACCCCAACTCGATAATTCATTTTTCTAATAGTGAGTTATTTACAACTCGTTGAAAATGCCCCTTAAAATTAAATATTTAGGTAAATCATAAGAACGCTAGGATTTTTTTTTACTAAAAAACGAAAAAAAAAGATTGATAGTCATTTAATAGGAATCACAAAATTCTGTTTTTCATATTTAATAAATTTTCAACGTTGTTTCCGGTTTGTGAAAATACCCTATTCCAACAGATTTAAATGTAAATTGCATTTGAGATAATGCATCATAAAAAAGGATAAAATCACTACATGTGTACATAAATGATTATGATGGTAGTTACCATAATCGCTGCTAGTTAATCAATGACCATTAATTAAATATATGACCTTGGATTATAGTAGGATAGGATAGTAGGTACTGTATAATAATTATTTAGTTCCCCGTAACAATGACATAGCATAATCAGTATTTTCTCGTTAGTGTGGAAACACTTATAATTTCTTGATTGATAAATGACCCAAGGAAAAGTAAATAAGAAACACACCAATAAAGTATTTTATCCATGATTAACCAATAATGTTTGGAGTAAGATATGTTTTTATTATTGCCGTCGCCTTATGAACCTTTAAAAGTATTTTATTAATAATTATACTTCACCTTTCTTACTCTATAATTCACAGAAAAACTTATTGAATTCTAAAAATACAATCTAATTTATTTTTTTAGTGGCAATGAAATCAATATTTTTATAGCCCATATAATGTTATGATATAAATAGCATAAATAACTAACATTATTCTCTATTTAGTTTTAAAAAACTCTTTTATATTTTGTATTTCAAATTACCTTTACGATGTAAAAAGATGATCATATTTTCGATATGTTTTAAAATATATTGCAGTTTTTTTTGTTTTATTTATTGGGGATATCAACAGTAATACATGTGAAAAAAATATAACAAATACAATATACAGAGAGTAAAACCAATGACAGATATCCACAGAAATACATTAAATACACGTACAATACATACTAGTGTGTGTGAGTGTAAGTGTCTGAGAGGGTGGATGAGTGGGTGTTATATTGGAATGAGGGTGGACATGTGTGTAAATATTATTGCACAAGTGTCGGAAATATATATATACATATAAAATATTAAGAATTAGAGACAAAATAAAATAAAATAATATAAGATAAAATAAGACTTTATTATTGAAACTAAGTATAAGACAAAAAATATGTTTTAAGACGCGCATTTCAAATGTTATTTTTTTACAATGAAATGGATCAACATGGGGAAAGTTCAAATTATATTTACGAACAAAACGTATTAGTGGAGAGTTCTGGGCATAGTTCGTACGAACTGCTGGCACATGAAATAGAGAGCTCGACGTGTGACGGGTGCGGTAGCCAGGGAAATTTAATGATAACTCCGACATAAGGACCGGACTATCAAGGCGTTCACTGAGTATGTTATGTAGGACCCCCGTGTCTAATAGTAGACGGCGATCTTCTAATTTAAGCAAGTGGTGCTTTTTGCAGGAAGACATATATTTTCTTTAGAATAATACGCGGTGCCAGACAACTTTGACATTGTTTTTTTGTCACCCTCTCCTAAACGCCTCTCCGATACTGTGCAAAAAAAACAACTTCACGTCGTACTGATTATTGATATCTAAAATCGACGTTTTGCTGTCTTATTTTCCACACCTCAAAACTGAACCGATTTTGCTGTTTTTTTTTTAGAAAGACTATAGAATGAAACTTTCTGTGTCGGTCGGCACCTTTTGAGTATTCAAAAAATAGCTATCATATTGGTATGCCGTACGTCCGAAGACGGCAGATAAAACGGGGCGCTTTTTAGGGTTTTTGGATGGTTCCAGCTCAAACATCATATTGCTGTTTGTCATAATTGCATTACAAAAAACAAAGTAAAAAATATTGATGAGAGATAAAGTTACATAGCTTTATTATATTTTATCGAAATTAAGGCGATTTCTTTTCCTCCATAAAGTTACCAAAACGGCGGAATGTCCCCTGAGGCTTTCGATTGGTAAAAAGAGGAAAATTTCAATAAAAAACAGTAAAATTATAAACATTATAAAATGTTAAAGATATGGCGGTGCTATAAGCGAAACTCCTTTTGGGCGGCGATGCAAGGTAATCTAATTGGTCGTATTATGGCAGAACCGCAGCTAATGGCGGCCAAATTGGGACGATCTTTTCGGCGCTAAAGCCTCCGAAGAAGCGTGCCAAAGGATCGAGATTACCCCATATTTAACCCTTGTCTCTCTAAAAAATTAACATATTAATGTACCTTTTAAATACATATTTCACACCCCTAGACGTACAATGCAATATGTCTAAATAGGCTTTTGCAAAAGAGCAATGACACTTTTTAATAAGTATTATTACTCGTAACTGAATAATGCCCAGAATTAAGTTTTATTATTTATTCGAATAAAATATGAGAAGAGCACTAAAAAAAGTGGCTAAACTGCAGTTATAACTCAAAATAGTCATATTTAGACTTACGGCAGTGTACTTCTGAGGGTGTGATCTGAGAACTGCGATTTTTTCTGTATCCGGGCAGAAGAATAACACAATTCGGTATGAAAATTGTAATAAGAACCCTGGAATTGCAACTCTAAGGTAAAAATTTTGAAAAAGGAAATCGAGTGAAGATAAGTCTGAGTCATAGTGTAATGGTTGGCGCGTTCGCATAGCTCGCTCGAGATACTGGGTATTTATGACAGAACGAAATCCTTCCACATTCCCCTAGGAGTCAAACCTTAGAACATAGTAGGCAATTGCGCTAACCTATGCACGATTTATTTTTACTCTATTTACATTAACATGATTTTTACTTGAGAGTAACCATCGAGTTGGCGATTTACAGTGCAAAAAGCTAAGGCCAAATAAGCGCCTTATTTTATGTCATTATTATTGTATTCTTTTCTGGAGTTTTACTCAATTTCTATCTGGTAAATCAAAAATATATAATTCTTCTTTCTCGATTCCATATAAAAATGTAAAATGGTTTTAGATAAATTACAATATATTCGTTTCGAACGGGTTAGCTAATGATCGTTGTTTGGAATAAAAGTGCATTGGACTTCCGATCTTGAGGTTCGTTCGGAATCATTTAATTTGAAATTAATGGTTGATAAATAGATCGATTACTGCCAAGTACGAAAATTTCGTCTAATTGAATGTTGTATTTTATAAAGTATGCGTTCATAAACATCTGACCACGTGTCAGTTCCTACATAAATTTTAGATTTTTTTATTTTTTTATTTTTTTTATTTGAAAATTTATTTATCAACCTTTACGGATTATTACATTCATTTTACAAAAATAATATAAACATTTTTTATTCATACTCAAGTTCAAAATAATATTTTTTACATCTTTTGAAAAGTTTTTCTGAGTCTTTTGTTTAGTTTTGTCTGGTAGTTTATTGTATAATTTCAGTCCCTGGTTTATTAGTCTCGATTGTCCTTGTCTTGTTTTAGAAAGTTGGATATGATATTTTTTTGATATTCTCGTATTACGTCCATATTGACTACAATTTTTTACAAGTATTAGTTCTTTGTCTACAATTATATTAGTGCCTAATTTATGGATAAATTTTAATGATTCTAGTTGAAAGAGTTCAGTTATATTTAATTGCTTAGTTTGTTTAAAAAGTTCTCTAGTTGCAGTTAGATAGGGAAGGTCATATACTAATTTTAATATTATATTTTGTTGTTTTTGTAGTCTGTTTATGTCATTTTGATATCCTGTTCACCATAGTAGTTGCATATAACATATTTTAGTTTTTACATAGGCTTTTTTCTTTTTTGCGTTTTTAGAACAAAAATTTTGATTTTAAAAAAAAGACTACAATGTCGCCACTTTGCTAATCAAATAGTTGATATGAATTTTCCATGTCAATTGTCTATCTATTGTTAGTTCGGCGTAAGTATAGCCTGTGAGCTCGCCAATACTTGACAGATGACAGTAATCATAACCATAGAAAAACATAGCAGTTGAGCTCTCAGAAGTAAAGCAACGTGAATTCAGCAATGCTTGAACTACATGTCAATAATATTCTAATAATACAAAATATTATTTGGCCATACGGAACTTTAAAGCACACCTTGGTTTGATTACTAATAGTATTTTATCGGTTAGGTAGGTGTATTTAAAAAAAAATGTTGCGTACCTGAAAAAAGAACAAATAATTATGTTTTTGTAAATGATGTCAGTAGCGACACTCAGAGAGTGGCTTTGTGACGTTTTGACATTTTTTATAAGAAATTCATGGCGTAGCCGAAATACTGTTATAAAAACGAGGATGTTTTTGTTGATTGACGTTAGCAGGCGCTACCCAGGGGCGACTTTGTGACGTGAGAAATTATTTAAAAAAAAGATTCATGGCGTTGCCGAAATATTCTAATTAAAACGAGGATGTTTTTGTTGATTGACGTTAGCAGGCGCTACCCAGGGGCGACTTTGTGACGTGAGAAATTATTTAAAAAAGAGATTCATGGCGTAGCCGAAATATTGTAATTAAAACGAGGATGTTTTTGTTGATTGACGTTAGCAGGCGCTACCCAGGGGCGAGTTCATGACGTGATGAAATTATTAATTGAAATATTTTGGTTCATTTTACATAGCGTAGCCGAGATAAGAAATTGCGTGGTATTTCGAAATTTAACCGTGTAGGTAGCCGCCTAGTTACAATATTATTTTTGTATTTGTATAATTCCTGTTTTATAATGTGTATGTATTTATCGCTATAAGAATTAAACTAAAGATAGTTTTTACTTTTAATCGCTATCCGTTTTTTAAATTATGTTTGTAACACTCAATAATATTTATTTTTCAAGTATTCAATGTTATTTTAGCATTTTCATTAATATTGTTAATATAAAGCGTATTTTTATTTATTCGAATTTACTAGACTGTTTTTATTACAAAAAATAAAAATGCATATTTCTCTCTGTATTTTTCTGTTATAAACAATCTATTAAAATAATACACATCAAATTTCCATTGTCTGTTGATTTGATTTGCAATCTTCTTTTTTTTCGATGGTTAAAACTCTAGGAAATTCAAAGACAATAAAATTTTTACTGTCATATATTGGCGAGCTCACACGCTATACATAGCCCGTTAGTTCTAAATATTAAACATGTTCAATTTCAGTTGTTTCTGATAAATCTTTAAAACTACTTTAAACATTAATTTAATTATGTCTCATTTGAAACTATGGGTATATAAGCAAAATATTTCAGTTTAACAACAATAGTTGTAAAAAAATAGTGACATTTCATTTCGTGGGAAATAGGCTCCCGTTTCTTCATTCTTTAATGGATTTTCATCACTATAAGACGTGATGCTACGCAGAAAAAAATCCGTCGAGGGTTATGAGAAAATGATTTTAATATACCCCAATTGTAAAGACAGCTACATATATATCGTTTCATTCAGTTTCAGTTTCAATGCCGAAATATATTTATTGGCAAAAAAATCTGTATAATTATTACTCTAGAATCGATTCATTACGTCTGTCACTTATACTCGCGTACAGCGATTTGAGCCGCATTATAGTGGTATCAATGATTAATCAGGATCATTTTCCTGTTTTAAAATTTGTCGAAATGCTATCCCAGTAATTTAATCATCGTTATTTAAAACTTTAATAATGGATAGTCAAATAAATGTACAAATCGGAATATTAGTTAACAAGCCTGCTATGCCATTAGATGCATTGAACATTTGCTTATGCAGATTTTTTTTTCACCATAGCGTGTTTGAAAATCCGCGTATTTAACTCAATTTAACAGAACTGTAGCACGAAACTAATTTTTATAACATTATATTTATAACAGCTAATCATTTTAACAATGAATTACCGTTTATAACAACATTTAATCAGTCTGACCAACTCCAGTACCTACGTCGAATGATTGGAGTATAAATTGTTCCAGTAAAATCAACAATTTTTATTTAAATTAACGTAATGAGTCCGATATTATAAAAAACGTTTACCGAGTTTTCTTTTTAATAAAATGTGTTTAACACTTAAGGTTTCAATAAAGACCGATTAAATCAACGCGTAAAAATAAAATTATGTTAAATTAGTGAAAATTATTTCAGATGACCACTCCAGGGCATATTCTGTTCCAAGAGTACAAGTATAAATGAATATCGAAGATCATCTTAATTTTATGGCGTTATTATTATGATATCACGTGGCCAGATTTTAATGCTATGTTTTATATTGTTGGGAGGCGCGAGCTATGTACGTGATGAGAATTAAGATATAAATCGTAAAGTAGCGATGTAAATCGATAAAATTAATAGCCATTTTGTAGTATCTGTTTTGTATGTGGAATTCTTGCCCAGCCTTTATCGACAAAATCATTGCTAAGAATATGATTTATAGATAGACAAGTGGTATTTTTTTTATTTATAAATCATATAATACAAAACGATGACAATGTATTACATTTCTAGAAGTTAAAATAAGAATTTTAACATATGAATAACGCATTTAAAACTACAAAGAAACAAACAGGTATAACATTTTTTTTAAATAAACATATCAATAAAATAACAACATAATATGTAAAACAATTTTCTAACCAAACAGTAAACATTACAAAAAACGTTTCAAAAATATTTTTCGCCCAGATT
The DNA here is from genome assembly GCF_059751315.1 of Micrasema longulum. NCBI lineage: Eukaryota > Metazoa > Arthropoda > Insecta > Trichoptera > Brachycentridae > Micrasema > Micrasema longulum. The sequence continues at coordinate 644,052 of NW_028277729.1, forward strand.
TTCCAAAAAAGATCTAAGTAAAAGTCTTTAAAAGCCGCGGTTTGCAATTCACGCATTTTATTTTCTTTAATTTTGGTCTGTAGTTTGTTTTTCAGCCTTCGAGAGATATTCTCTCAGGACTTTCTACTAAACTCGGTAGAAACAAATGTTGGTATTTTGTAGATTTCTCGAGCCATATCGTGGCTATGGATATCGCTGTTAATTTTTTAAAAAAAATTGTATGAGCCCAGGAATTAAAAATGTTTAATATGGTTTTGGTGATATTGTGCATAGGTATATCGTCTATTTTATCATCATAAATACATGTTTAATTATATTATATAATAAGTTCATGCGACTCCTGGCCCACGATTAAAGTGCGAAGGGAAGTTTTACGGATGATTTATCAATACGGTAAGCTGTCTATCCCGAAGCTCAAAAAGAAGTATTGAATTTACCGTTACATTTGTCTATTAAGTGAAAGCAATCCTTGCGCCCGTAAATTTCACACTAACATTCAGATTTTCTTGTAAAATTCCTTGTTTACTTTTTTTGAAAAAACCCGTAAAAACATATTTTTTAAATTAAAATATTATTTACTTTATTGCACTAAACCATTACCAGTAGCTCAATCACAAATAACCATCGACGTGCTAATAAGCGACGTGATAACAATTTCTCACCATGGTTGTTTATCGTATTTGCGATCACAATGGAACATCCGTGAACACCTATTATTAAATGTCAAAATATTTACGTTTCGCGACGTATAATCCTGCTGCCGCAATCACATATTTGAATTTTACCGATGTAAATATGGAAAATATTCCAAAATTGCTATTTTATTTAATTAATTTATTATGCTATTTATTGCATTTAGCCAGCGGTAGGCAAGCCAAATGTCAAGAAAAACAGTCGCCATAGTAATTGTAATTTAATTTTCACTTTTTTGTGCTAGATGCTCCTTACTTTTTTGCAAATGCAATATATTGTATTATTTTTTATAGTTAATGCCGATATTTTACGAGTGAGCAATATTTATTGACGAGAGAAACATAAAACAAACCGATACGAGCGTTGACTGAGAAATTACACACGCGTTGACTTATGACTGCGATAACTTAAGCATGTTCATTATTGTTCATTGTGATCGCTCAAATGCTAAACATGGTTTTAAGCACGTCGATAGTTATTTGTGATTGAGCTACTGGAGTCAGTATTACTACCACGGAATCATAACCCTCTGTAAAATATATTGCAGATTCACTAAAAACTTAAAATGGTTTTTGGTTTTAAATGCTTTGTCATATTGTACAAAACGCAATATTCAATTTATTTCATCAATTTTCTCGTCTGGTTCCTGAAGTGTAACACTGATTAGGCCTTATCAAGTAATGTTTAAAGGGAGTCCTTTTATTGTTAAACCGTGTAGCAGTCGATAAGAATAAATATATTAAGAAGGATTAAATAAGTTCTCTTTATTTTGTAGTGAATATTAATGCTTTATTTTTAAATATTAGTAAAAAATATGTCCCTGTATAGTAGTAATATTTTTTCATCGCTCGCGACTTCCTTCCATCTTTCTGGCAGCATACGAATACCATTTAGAAAAAACGACTCATCTTTTGAGGTTATTCACGAATCGAGGCATGTTTTGGCATCTTTTTAAAAATGGAAGCGCTGCTCAGCCAGGGCTCGAGTCATCGATCGGAACAAATGATAATCGGAAGGAGCAATGCCCGATGAATACGGCGGGTGGAGTATGACTTCCGATTTGAGCATTTCCAAGAATGTTTCGACTGACCTTGCAACATGTGGGCGAGCGTTGTCATGCTGCAAAATTACTTTGTCGTATCTGTCCTCATATTGCGGCCATTTTCCCTCCGGTGCTCGGCTCAAATGCATAATTGTAGTCGATAGCGATCTCTTGTGACCGTTTTGTTCGGCTTGAAGAGATCATAATACACTACACCCAGCAGATTATTGTGCAGAGTAGAATGATGATGATGTTAGGTGATGTTCCTACGATTTCTCCACACACCACTCCAGCTGCAGTTTTTGAAAAAAGTAATCAACTAAAATTTCCGCAAACACATTTTTTTTGTACGAGGTTCGACATGTCAAACGCCATGAAAGAAATGTTATTTACACTTCGGTGGAATTACATATACTGTTATTTCAAGCCTAATGGTGGAGTTTTACGATGAATTTGGCTATAGAATTGCCCGGTGTAAAAATATTAAGATATCACTATATGTTGGAAAACAGTGATAACTTAATAAAGTCCCGATTAAATAAATAATCAGTCTATTTTTTTGTTTAAAACCATAACCACCGTGTTCATAAAATGGCTGTACCTACACTTTGGTACACGAGATTGGAGGTAAATTCAATGCGGAATGTTAAAAGAGATGCAATGATAATGCCGGTAGCTCTGGAATGCTTTTTACTCTTACCCCCTCTACATGCCCAACCCATAACCCTCCCCCCCCCCCAACTACACATAGTTAGTACTATAGTATACAAAATATGGTATCCATGCAAATGTCGCGATGTTGAACTTGTTTTAGTTTTGAGACATACCACAAAAAATAGTTTTAAACACAGAAACAGAAAAAAGGCGGGCATTATTTTTTTATTTCTTTTTTTACACCCATTCCATGTATATTTTATAATAAATAACAATTTATAAGAAATATATTAATATTTAAATTTGTTGCAACAGAGAGGGAAAACATTTTGAGAAGGGAATATGGGAGTCTAGGCATTTGCAGGGTTTATGACCTGTCATTAGCTGGTTTAAGAGGCATTCACCATTCTGCCTACGTTTGAACTCCTTAGGGAGAGAATCTAGCCAGTCTGCAAGCATTTGGACATACTCAAAACATTGTTGAAATATATTAATATTCATTTATTAAAAATGATTTAAATATATATATATTGCTCCAAAAATATTTAATGATTTATTGCCAAATATAATAGACTCAAAATGAAAAACAAATTTTAAATAAAAATAACTGCACATATAAATAGTGTAGCGAGAGATTTTTTTGAAAAATATATGTAAATCAATAAACGTAGTACTTTATATAATTGGTACACATATTATTTATATTTATATATATTTCATTGCTTTACATTTGTTTTATTATATATTATACTATATTATTTATGTTTAAGTAACATGTATTCTTGGCATATATATATACTTTATATTTGTATAATAATGATTTTTAATTTCTTACATTTGATTTGCTAGGCATTTATAATTAAGTAGTTTAAGTTTTTCTTTTTTATGTTATTGTTTTATTAGTATAGGACTACTTACGCTCTAAAAATAAAAAAATCTCCACCTTAGAACAGGCTGTGCCATGTTAGATGGAGACTATTATAAACAGAGAACACTCCGTTTTCATTTTACATTAATTGGTTTTATATAGATTCCTTATTATTAAGTATGTATATTTTTTTATATTTATTTTTTAAATTTATAAATAAATAAAACAAAATAAAAATATAAATATATGGTTAATACGTAATACAGAGAAAAAGAAAATGTTAAAGAGATTAACAAAATAATCTCGACGTTCATATTTGTTTCTGTAGTTATTTTACAGCACATAAAAATCATTATGCTTCTTTATTTTTATTTATATTTCTTCTGTTGAATATTTTTGTGTATACCAACAATTTTTAGTGTCAATTTTTTTAGCTTTGGTATAACCATATCGTATTCATCGCCTAGTTTTGATACGATCTTGATATGTATAATTTGAGAATTATACTGTAAATTCATTTATATCTTACATTCAACTATTATAGCACCTTGTTGGTAGTTTTTAACTACAGAGACTCCCGTATGCCGTACCTTTTATGTAGTTTAAAAGTTCTTTAATCGAAATTTGTTTTTCATAATAAATTAAACACGCATTTATAATGTTTGTTTTTCGATTTCTAATAATTACCCAAGATAGCGTCTACCCATAAAGTTATTATCATCAAAAGACTTCTGGTAACATTAAGTATGTTTGCTCTAGAAATTAATATACTCCATAAAATGTTAGTTCTAAGGATTCAATAAAGTTTATCCTTCAAGGGTTTATTACTTAATTGAAGACTTAACTCAAACTGTAAATAGGTATATCGTTTTATTATAATGCATGCGAAATGGTTATTTGTAACGTTTTACAGTATATTCCGTATATTTAAAACTGCTTAAGGGTGTAATAACATGCCCGTAGCAAAGATAAAATGTAACATAAATACAAAAATATATTAATTTATCTTGTCTCCGTGTTACAAACTAATGATTAAGATACGCGGTGATTTGTAAACTTACATACTGTTTTATGTATAATTGAGTAAAAATAAGAAAGGATCAAAGAAATTGTGGAAAAAAATCTGATTTATCAAATTGTTCGTAAGAAAATAAATAAGTAGTTTACCTTCCCACGTTTGCCGGAATCAGGATATATTATGACCGGTATCGTTGATATTGTAATCCGATTATTATTTATCGTATAAAAGTTGATATTATTGAACTAAAGTCTAAATTTTTATCGTGGAATATCGTATAAGTTATTGGAAAAAAAAATCGAATGAAAAATGATGGATGTTTTTTGAAGAAAGCAATGTAGAATTGATCACTAAAACTTTGGTTCTATGACGAATTCCGTCCCAGTCTCTGTTGAGATACCTACCTGTCTAGATAAAATCAGTTGATAATTTAATGCAGTATCTGCGGAAATTTAAACAAACTCAAAAAATTAAATCATTTGATGATGTGTTTAAAAATTCTGTCAGAGGCATATTACGATTTGTGTTTTTATTTTGGTATTTTGGGTCAAAATGGTTCGCATGTACGTTATCTCTAGCATCCATGGCGTCGTTAGTATGTATTATTGAACGATAGTTAACCATTTTACAATCTAGAGCAGAATTAAGTAGGGGTAATATTATGATAGTGTTATGGTGAATCAATTAACAAGCGTATCGTGTGCCTTACTTTACCGGTCTATTGTTGTAACAGGGTTACCAACAATTCCTTTAGCACGATGGATTACCTAATAGTAGTCATTTTGTGATTTTAAAGGGAACAAATCAACATAGCTTGAAAACTAGTAGGACATGATACCTTTGGATGGGGTGTTTAAAGTTCACACTCTCCTCAACTTGTCGCTTCACCACCCTTAGCGTGAAATATGTCGTCGTTGAGAGTTTGTTTTATGTTTTTAGGAAAACTGTTATAGCTCCAGTAAAAATAATAAAAAAACCATTATTAATTTCTAAATAAAAGACATTGCTAGATAGAATAAAAAAATAAAACAAATTAACAAAGGAATCCCGTCAAGAATTTACTATGAATAATTAACAATAAAAAAAAATGACTCGTTTCGCAATAGTAAAAATACCTATTTCAGAGTTACAAAGTACTTCCAAAATTTATCCCTTTGTGGTAAAGTAGTTGGCGCGTTCTTCATGTGCATCGTGCACCTCAGTTTGATTCTTGGGAGAGTCAACATGAATTTTTTGTTTATAAGGTGGTTTTGACTGAAATATTTCATTGTCCCTGTACTGGCAATTCAAGAGTAAGACTGATCACCTTACAATCATGTATACATAGTTAAGTTAATATTTTTGGTTTTTATGTTAAAAAAAAAGCTTGGTTACATAAATCAATAAGTATAGAAAATAATATACATACTGGAAGGAAAAAAATAATTGAGGGTTGTAGTGAAATGCCAAATATTCCCTGATGATAGGGGTATATCTTTTACCAATAAAGTTACCTTAGAGCAATTTACATAGAATATGAGACGTCATCAAAAGGCGGGCTTGTCGATCGTGTCTGTGGATTTCTCCTGTATTTGTCACTGAAAACGGAGGGAAGCTAATTTACTGAAGAAAAGCCTTCGGGTTGTTTACAGAAATGAGTTTTATGTCTGTTACAGCATTTGAATCTTAAAACGTACAGAGTGAGAGAGGACATTTATAACTCAGGATTACTCCTGTAATATACCCTTACATCTGATCACTACTAGGTCGAATCTTAGTATACATAACCTTTGCTAGACGAATTTCCTACGAAAAACATTGTACAGTACAGTGGCAATACATAGTTTTGTGGTTATTAACAGATACATAAAGTATAACCTGATGGTTTCTGGAAGATTTTCTACCCATAAATGTCTCAGAACTTTACAATATCCCGACGACATGTGCTGAATATACATACTCAGGAGATAGCCTGCGCGAGAGATCGAACTCAAGACTGGATGACTAATCTGAACCAAGCCGTCGAATAGCGATATAAACTAGTTTTAATGATACGATATTCGAAAAGGGTTGGAATGCTCTCATCTGTTAGGGGCTTTCTCTCACAGAGACGGTCAGCTCCGGAGGAAGTAAGCGGTGTCCAACTCCGAAGGAAGGACAACGCGTCTCTGCGGCGCAGCTCCGGCCTCCAAGAACCGCGGCTCCAGGTGGCGGACTGGGGCAACTCAGTGTATCTAAAGCGCCGGTCGACGTGCGGTCACGTCTGTGATGATATCCGGAATGCCGGGGCTTTCTTGCGTCGTACAATACAATCAGTTAAAGTTTTTCACAAATATAACATGTTAAGCACCAAGGAGAAAATATAAAATATTACAGTAGAAAAGAAAATAAGAGCACTGCAAAAAGGTTTAAGATGAGGAAATAAATTTGAAGAGAGGGAGAGTATTTTTATGATAAACTAGCGGACGTGACAGACGTTGTCCTGCCCGAACGTTAGCAAAAGACTTTTCATTGACCTAGATACCTAGATCAAAAACAAACTTTTCTGAACACAAAAAAACAATATCTTTCCATTTTTTTTGCAAATGCATGCAACCCTCGAATGCAACCCTGGTAGATCAATGAATAAAAAAATTATGCTTTTAACTTATTTTTTACATATTTGATTGAAGATTTCAATATCTTTCAATATCACGCACAGCGCAAAGATCTATATTTTTTATGAAAACTGCACGTAAATCGGTTAAGCCGTTTAGGAGGAGTACGGTGACATCACACGTACAGAGGAATTATATGTATAAAGATAAACAAATGAAAAAGTACCTACATTGTTTTTTTTGTTTTTGTAACTTATGTATACCAAATGCAAAAAAAATAAATAAAATACATAAAAAAAAGTTAAAATTTTGTATTAACATATCTCAAAGCTCAAATAGCTCAAAGTTTTAGGTCTTTCGTTTTTTTTAATATATTGTATACAATTATTGTTTTGCCCTTGTTTGTCTTTGCTAAATAGTTTTATGTTCTTTTTGTTCGGTTTCTTGCATTTATGTTTCTTCATGTAACTGTTGTAATTGGCTTAAGCCGTATATACAATAAATAAATAAATAAATAAATGGGAACAGAGTTTGTTGAATTTGGAGCAACAATGATTGATATTTTTTTTGGCATTACTGCTTTTGATGCCCTATGCACCATCGGGTGCGGATGAGAGAGTAATGATAAAAATTTAGGATATATTAGAATTAGATAAAAATACACCTAGGTAGCCCTGGATTCTGTGGGGTTGAGAGCAGATGTACGCACTAATGCATTGTATGATAACCTTCTAATAAATATTGCGACCGCCCCACAATTGGTCCTGTAGAAGAAAGACCACATTGACACGTGGTATCCTTTTGTATGTATAAATAAATAATTCATCCACTACAAAAGAACACTTCCGATGTAAATTTTGCAACCCTGATTTTTTAATGCATTTCTAGGTCGCTGATTTTTTCGATAGATCCATTCATGGGTTTGCCACAGTGTGCGTATTGTCTCCCTACAAAATAGAGCAATAAAATTAAACGTGCATTTTGATATTTGTGCATGTTCCAATCTGGTATTTTATTTATGGATTACTGTCAGATCTGAATGAGTATCAAATTCAACCAATGCGCGTGCGATTGTTAAAAAAAATACGCCGGCACAAAAAATTAAGGTGTATAGTTACCCCTTCGCAAAACATTTAAAATATTCATGTTACATGCATAATTTATAATTGAAACTATTAATCTTTTTTTTTAACTCTTGAAAGCGTGCATTTTATTTTTAAATTGTGACATTGTATTTCATTAACTTTTCAAAAGTTCGACACTATATTAAGTTTGAGAAACTTTAGAAGACAAATTTTGGATTTCACCATCTGGAGTTAAAAGATTAAAAAAAAATAATAATAAAAAAAAAAGAAATATTCGCGTTCTTATGATTAACCCAAATATTTAATTTTGAGGGTCATTTTCAACGAGTTGAAAATAACTCACTATTAGAAAATGGGAATCAAGTTGGGGTAGAGTGGGATTTGAACCACGGACCTTTGATCCGTGAGTCCGAGACACTAGCCGCAGGACCACAACCTGACTCAAAAACATCGGAGACGAAGAAAATTTATGAGAAGGGAATTTGAAAGTCTAGGTATTTACATGGCTTATGACCTGTTATTGGCTGGTTTAATAGGCCATTTTATAAACGTTCACCATTCTACCTATATTTCAACACCTGTTGATTTGGGTAAAGTTAAAGAGCTGAAACCTTTATTGATGTCGGTGAGATTCACCTACATACAAGGCAACGGCTCACAATCAACGCTCTCTAGGAAACAAGGAAACCAGCCCTCTCTAGGTTTGTTCAAAGTTTTAATGACGTAATCCGCAGCCACATGACAGCCGCTAGTTGACAGCACCGCTTTTCTAGGAAATCTTATCTATAGACTTCATGGGCAATTTGATTTATAAAAAATATTGTAGTTTATAATTACATGAAAAGAAGCATAAAAATTCAAAAGAAATGAATAAATCTCACCCACACGATAAAGGTTTCAGCTCCTTTATTTCACAAAAGTCAGCAGATGGAAGAGTTGAAAAAATGTGGATGTTTTAGCTTGGGCCGAATGAGAACTCTCCCGACCTATATTCCCATCATTTAATACTTGAAACAAAATATATTTATCAAGCGATACAGGCAAAATAACAAAATTGGTTTTCAAAAGTTTAAAGGATGTCGAGATATTGGATACTTTTAGGCGGACTTACTAGCTAACACAAATGCTTTCAGGCCATGGTGCTTTCTGAAAATATCTTCATAGATTTAAAAAGAAGAGATAATGATTGCTGGCCTTGCGATGATAATCATCTCTCAGAACGTCCTCCATATATTAAGCGATTGTCATATGTTAGACGCCGAGAGGGTAAACCCGCAAACAAATATGCGCACATATGGCCAAATTTTTGAAAACTCAAAGGAAGTAAAAATAAGTTAAGCCACTGTGGAAAGATACATTGACTTTCCGAAGACCTTAATTATAAAAATTATGAAGGAATAGACCCGAACCCGTAAAAAATAACTATCGTACAATATAATATACACACTAGGAAAAAAAGCTTTGTATGCATAAGCAAAGCAATAAATAACCGGAACAAGAGGCAAAAAAAAACATGAGCAAAATGGTAAATGTTACACAGTGTGTGAAGTGACTACGTAAACCAGCCAATGACAGGTCATAGGCCCTGTAAATGCCTATACTCCCACATATCCTTCTCAAAATGTTTTCCCTCTCTGTTGCAACAAATTTAAAAATTAATATAATTCTTTTTCCATTCTCAAAAATGTTTTCCTTCTGTGTTGCAACAAATTTAAATATTGTAGAGTTCATTATTCTTCTTTCACAAATATTCTCAATTCCAATTGTTGCTTTTTGTTCGATTTGTTTATTTATTTGAAAAAAAATAACAGTTTTTACATGCATACAGAAAATAAAAGCATATAGAAACTTTAATCATAAAAACAATCGATATAAATTTTCCGCAGTGATGTAAGCTGTTGATTAAGTACATTATAGGTGTTAAAATAAAATGTTAGGAATTCGGAGACTGCAAATAAAAAATAAGTTTAAAAAGTACATGTTTATATGGGTATAATAATAATAAAGTTAATAAAAATATAAAATAAATTTAAAGAATAAGAAAAAAAACAGTTTTATAAAAATATTTCAGAAGGTACAAAACATTATGTCCCGGTTGTGTCGTATTGTAAACTCGAGACAAGATCTGGAATTTTTTAGGTGTATGTCTCTATAGATTACAAAAAATACTAATATAGACCGGATCTTGTCTTAAGGTAGTTATTTTTATTTTTTTGTCCTAGCTTTAATTTTATTTACTTGTATTTTATTTTATTAGTACCCGTATTATAAGAAATTGTTTTTACGATCGTAAGAATGGACTGCATAAGTCCGTCGAATAAATTGAGAAATAAATAATAATGAACAAACATATTTACTGACATTGTATAGCTAAACAAGCGTACTGTCTATAAGGAATTTTGTATATTTCGTACAGGATAGATGAAAAATGTCTGCGTGACCGTAGAGGACAGTATAATAATAATGATATGTTCTAATGAAAAAAACATTTTTCCTTGATTTAGTTTTATACATTGAGCAGGTCATCACCATCAAGCCGTAAAGTTGGCATGGCCGAACACCGTTCTGGCCCGCAACGTGTAACTCGACGCAACGTCAGCTCGGACAAGTAATTAAATGTGCTGCGAAAGAATATGCACTTTTTATTTTGACTTTCCGCTACCCAACCACGCGGTTATTGAAAATAAAAAATACAGATTGTAAATGAAATGTTAAAAAGTACGGATTTATAATCGTCGGGTCACCATTTGTATGGATGGGTGGGCGTGAATTGATTTGAGGTTAAATAATAAAGATGGATTACAATTGAAGTTATTTATTGAGTAGATACACACGAGTTACATCCTTACAATTTTGTACAGAAGGAATTTACAATACCGAACACTAGCGAGGAGCTTGTGGACGGGCGACACGAAATGCCAAGGTGAAATAAGCATATTCTTTCGCTGCACGACGTTTAATTACTTGTCCGAGCTGACGTTGCGTTAGGTTACGCGTTGCGGGCCAGAGCGGTGTTCGGCCCTGCCAACTTTACGGCTTGATGGTGATGACCTCCACAACATATTTTAACTGTTTCTCCCCAAGGAATGTTTTCGACTTTATCTTGTAAACGAATATTGTTAATCTCTTTGATATTCCATTCACGACCCTTTAGAAAATTATTTCTCAACTGTAATCAGTGATCACCCCTTTCCTAATTCAATGTTATTCCCGAACGAAATAGCACTAAGCGAGTTACCCGGACGAATAAGTCTGCACAACATACATATAATTATAGGCTACAAGTACTTATATTGTGGTGATCTAAGGATGATTTGGGTCCCCCACACGTGTGTTTCGAGTACGAGATTAGTTAAGTAATAAAGGTGCTTTAAAAAAGTTATATAAATTATTTATACATTTATAACATTGTATGCTTTTGCATTTCTGGGAGTCAAATAATTAATTTTGGGGCAGTACAAAGTTATTCCTAATATTGCTAATTGGAGATTCCAGTGGCGAGCGGTGATTTTTTTCATAGGTAATCTGCAAAAAATAATTATTAATTTGTACCTACATATAGGTACATAAGTAATATGTAAACTGCTATTTTTCTGTGGTTCTGTGGATGTCATCTCTCAATAAATAGCATTATTAGTAGCTTCGTGATATATGCATGTAGCTATTTTCTACACCATTTTAATACAACATTAGTATAAAAGTTTATTGAAAAATTCCATATTGTCATTCAGTAGATATTGTTTTCATTATTATTGAGATGTCAATACAAAGCACCGCGCCAAGTGCTTCTACTAATGAATAATGCCAAAAAGGTCCAAGTCAAGCGCCACATGTCCTATGTCATTCTATTTTAAGTGGTGGGGGTCAGTGCTATGCAAGCTCCTGACGTCACTGCGACTGGTGAAGATCTCCTCTACAGAAGAAGAGAAGAATAAGAAGAGATACTATGTCTAAAAAAATAACGAAATCAGCTCAGTTTCGGGGTGCGGAAAACGGGTAACAGAAACGTCGATTTTGTCTATTCTAATAAAAGGTGCAATTGTCAACATGCAATTGTCTTTTTTGCTCAGTATTGGGGAGGCATTTGCAAAACAGTGACAGGAAAACAATGTTCAAATACCTAATTATTTGACACTTTATATACATATACAATATATATACATATATATAAGGGCGGGCATTTTGCCTTAAGGCTTTCTTCCTACCTACCCAAATCGTTCAGTTTGAGAAAATTATAAATACACGGACATTTCGAATCTTACAATTTTATACAAAAATTAAAAACAATGATTAGCAAAAAAATACATGAAAAAAAAATTATCACTATCCTATGAAGCGAGGAGAGGGGATGTGAAGGAAAGAAGAAGGATAAAGGAACAATTTAAATATTTAGATAGTGACATTTCAATCTTGACTTAAATGTAAATAAAGATGGGGTGTCTCTAACATTACTGGGTAGATTATTCCACAATCGGCTACTACTGTGAAAGAGGAGGCAAGAAAATAAGAGCGATGACAGGGTATTAAAAGGGTTCTATCGTTACTAAAACGAAGAGATAGTCCGTGTTGTGAAAGAGGTTGGATGAGCTCTCTCAGATAAACAGGCGAAGTGGGATTATTTAAAATATTGTGAAGAAGTGATAGAATGTGAAAGTTTCTTCTATGCCTGATACTGAGCCAGTGTAGTCTACCTATTAATCAAAATTCTCTGTTCTCACAATTTGTGTAAACTAAAACACAAAAATAATAATGTATTCGTAAATATCTAATTTGGACTGAATACAATAATTGATATCAAAGTTTCGATTGTGTTCATTTAATCTATATACGAGCACTCAAATCTAACAATCTCAACTCAACACAGGGCTCTTAGCCTCATAGAGTTAGGGATATTTTATTATTTTTTTCACTATTTTACCATTAACATATATTTCAATGATATGTAATTATGCTTTGTTTTTTTAATCCTCTGTTTTAAAAACAAACAACAAAAGTAAAAAAAAACAAAAGAAAAAAAAACAAAATAATAATAATAATATGTGTCTGTATATGAATAAATAAAAAATATTAAAAATAATAACAAAGCATTGCCAGGTTCAGCTTGTTATTTATAAAACACAGTTATCTCAATATATTAAACAGATAAGTTTGTTTGTAAAAGTTCTCTGTGAAAGTTTATTGCGATCGTTTTAGTCCCCCCCTTTTTGATATTTTTTAGGTCAATTTGCCGTATATTTTTTGAGATTTGTATTGCGATATTACATTTAATATTATTTCTTGCAGTTCTCAGAAAGTTTTTATTCGTGTTATTTCCATATTTATATAATTCTATATTTTGGTCAATGGTTTTGACCTATTTTTCCTCCCTTTGTTTTTTTATAACTGCAAAAACTTACTTGTGGATTTGTAATATATGATTTAATCCTTCCTGAATATTTGAGTTTAACCTTTCCACTTTCTTCCCTTTTACCTCCTCCTCCTCTTAATTTTTATTTAAAAAAAAAAAATGTGTTTATCAATATTCTATACATACCAACGATATATTCAAATACCACTGATTTTCTCAAATTGAGCGGTTTGGTTAGGTAGGAAGAAATTTCCTTAAGCCCGCTCTTATACATATGTATCTAAACTTTATAATTAATAAAGTGTTTAAATAAAAAATAGTAAATTGATATTATTTATTAAATTTTTATTTGTTTTCTAATTTAACAAAATATTTCATTTTATCGTAAGATAATATTTTATCTGCGTTCGGGTGAATAATGAATAGAGTTTTCCATGTGAAATAGAACCAGAATTATGAATACGTGTCTTAGGTTTATCAGGTAAAAATCCTGGGTTCAGTTCCTGGAAGAGTAGACGTTAAATATTACTTTTTAAAAGTGGTTCTACTGAAGCTTAACACTGATCAAGGCGATCCTCCTTCTTTTCATGAAAACGATTTAGATACGCTGCAATTAGATTGCTAATGGATTGCTTTTACACCACCGAGTGCGGGTAGATAAATGATAGTGAATTAGCGGTAAGACAATTTTTTTAAATTAAAAAAAAACCTTTATATTAAAATGTTTAAGTATATCCATTAACCTGCTTATCTATGTCTACCTAGTTTGAGTTGTACCCGTCTTTTCGTCTCACAATTAGAGTAATATGCAAATCTTAGTATACACCTTTTCTATGGTAGTTTTATCTTACTTACCTTTTTTATATACCAAATTGTAAAAACGATTATACCACGAGTTCATTCGTTAGACGTACCTGTAGAAATTATAATGGACTCAGTATTGATGTAGACATTTTTAATTGCACGTTGCATTTATACAGAAAATTTCTTCGTGTGGTCGATTATTTGGGATAGTTGCTGAATGTGCATCTTGAGTGGTTTATGCTATGTATATGTGCCGCATGTAATGTATATTAAAATGATATTAAAGAGGGAGTTGAGTAAAATTCTCAACTCACTCTTTGATGCGCCTGAACTACTGAGCTCAATAAAATTTAATATCCCAACTAGAAACCTCAGACAAAACTTACTCTTTCATACCTAAATCAATAGAACTAACTATGGTTTTTATTCCCCTATGCCCAGAATTCTTAGGTCTGCCAACAAACATACCAGTCTTGATTTCTTTGATAACAAGTTGTCTTCTTTCAAACGATCACTGAATCAAATTCAATTATAAACACCTCTCTCCCGCTTCGACTCCCACTAAGTCTACTATAAACCATTGGGTATTTCTGATTTTTTATAATAATTTTCTATGTATAAATTTATATGTGCGTTCATGTGTGTGTGCGTGGATGGCTCGGAGTATGCATTAGGTTTTTTTTATTATTTTAATTTATTACCTCCATGGAAAACACAAATGTTAACAATTATTATTTTTTCATTTGAAGTTCTTATTTTTTTTTGTGACATTTAATTTTTATATCTTTTGCATAATTTATGAAAACTTAATTGGTCTTTTTATGTTAAAAAAATGTTGTTTTTAATACTTATTATGTATGACTGTATGTTTTCTGACTAAAAAAAATAATAATTATAAATATATAAATATAAATATAAATAATTGTGCAACTAGTACGAAATTTGCATGTCAATATAAAAAGTGTCCTTTCAAAGAGACGGGTACTTCTCGGAACCGGTAGATATGGTATATTCGGTAATATATACTAACATTTAAAAAGTATCGTCGTGTTAGTTTGTAATGTATATATTATTTTAAATATATGCTTTATTTTTCCTTTTTGCAGTTGAAAACTTGCCCTAAGACAGGATTACTCGTAACCAGCAGGATCTTTAATAATAGCTGCATACATTTTTTCTTCTCATTTTTTAACCTGACCTTAAATTTTAGGCTCGACAGGTGCTCAAGAACCGGAAATAAATCCTTTTATAACAAATTCCTAATTGTGTAATCCCCAAAAGCTTTCACGCCATACTTATTATATTTTAAGTGCTCATTTTGTTAAACACAGCTGTCCGTTAAAATAATATCACTTATATTTATATCAAAAAATGTCGACGAGATGTTTTATGACTATATTGAATAATACTTAAATTGCGTGTGTAGTAAATAGGTGTAAACTCGTTATAAAGATGTATAGGCTCTTTTCACTAATCTCATAATTAATGGTTTTTATTATTAACTTACGCATGTCCTGCCGGTAAAATAACGTTGTGATTTCAAATTTATTGTATGTCACTTTGTTGATCTGGAATATAAAAAAGGGTTTCCACTACAGTTCATTAAGAATTTTATAATCGTTCCTCGAATTACAAATTAAATAGCGTTGTATATTTTTTTTAAATAATTAAATCAACATTGTTCTTAAACGCTTTTTTTACCAACCGGTTTTGAGGCTATGCAAGCTTTTTATTACTGGGGAATTGGATTATCATTTTTATAAACATAAAGTTGAAAAAGTTCAAAACCGGTAGGTAAAAAAGAATGAAAATAAGAATGTCACTGGCATCAATAAAGGTTTCTGGACTTGACAATGATCAAAAGATGGAAGAATTTGAGGAATTTTGATGTGGGCGATTCATAGGTGGAATGGTGAATGTTACACTGTGTGTAGAGTGGCCACTTGAATCGGTCAATGATTGGTCATAAGCCCTGTAAATGCCTAGACGTTAATATTCCCTTCTATAAAATGTTCTTCATACTCAATGTATTAGATGAAAATTTGTAACATTACCTTTAGGTACATGCATTTTAGTAATAGTAACCAAAATAAGTTATTTTGAATGGGTGTCAAATTTGTTGTGAAATTATTCTTCGTGGCATCCCTGCTCGCCATGCATCTGCTGATGATAGTCCATACCTGAATATGGCAGGGACGCAACAAATTGACCATTAAGATAGTAATTTATTGCTGCCTTTAGGGTGGCCATTCGCTTCCCGCATACGACACACGTTGCCATTTTTATACGCGATAAACCTTATTATATTACAAATTTTATCCCTAATAATATAACCTTAGTTCTGTTCTGAGAAAAAATATGACGGAGGAACCTTTGAAGAGAAATCGATACTTTGAAATCTTTTCGATCTGGTATTTTGTACATTAACACCTGATATTTCAGAGAAAAATATTTTTTTGTTGAACGCTTTGTGCTAAATAATGTTTTTTATTGTTTTGATAATATTAACCTTGACATTAATTGATTAAATTTATTAGCGTGTTGATAAAAATAATCCTTAAGGAGTGTGTCGTATTCACTTTTTCGGTCGATTTATTTTATGTCCGGAAGAAATATCATTATCATACACACCCCCCACTCAAAACGCGTTGCATCGATACACTTAACGAAACCTCGTTCATCTGTTCTATAAAGGTAAGGTGATCAGCCTCACGCTTTAAGTGCCAGTCCAGGAATATGAAATATTGCAGCGTAGAACCACCCTTTAAATCAACATTTTATGTCAAACTTTCCTGAAATTGATTGCAAAAAAAAACTAAAAGTTGAAGATTTTTTATGGGCTACATTTTAAACATTTGATTTTGAAAAACGAGCTTCTATTATCTTGATCTAATTTCAATAACTTCTTGGTCAACCCTTTGCTTCCTGACTGTACTCCTGGTGTAAAACAAATCGTATTATATTTATTTATTATAAACATGGCCTAAGTCAAACATTGACATTATATGACGAAAGATATGCACAAGAAACTGAATAAAAATAACATAAAACTATGTGGCAAAGACAAACAAGGGCAATGAAATTTAATATATTCATAATCGCGATTAACATATAAGACTTACAGCCAACCCATGTCAATCCTTCTTCATCCCATTCTGTGTTAATGGCGAAGAGATCTATGAAAAGCCGGAAATATTCCAAGTTGGGTGACGAATTGACTAATTTACATTTTCTGGACATTGGGGCATAAAAACAAGAGTTGCTATAAGAAGATTTGATAAATGGCAGATTTTGACTTCTGGTAACACGGTTGGGAACATGCAACGAAATTGAATGCAATTATATATTTTATTATGACAATGCATTCGATGTAATAAATCATGGTTGGTACATACATGGACAAGTTTCGACCATTTTAAAGTAATTTATTCCAAAAATGATTCCTGGGGATGATTATT
Source organism: Micrasema longulum (assembly GCF_059751315.1). Taxonomy (NCBI): domain Eukaryota; kingdom Metazoa; phylum Arthropoda; class Insecta; order Trichoptera; family Brachycentridae; genus Micrasema; species Micrasema longulum. The sequence continues at coordinate 661,597 of NW_028277729.1, forward strand.
GCGTAAAGTTGTCAACCGTTTTGTTGTGTAAAATTACTACTCCTGTACAAACCTCAATATTATTATTATGGTATTATTGTTTTTGGGAATATTATCGTAATTTTATTAAAACGATATTTGTTAAATTTGTTTTTGTAAATATATCATATAAAAAAAACGCATTTTTTGTAATAGTTTATAAACACGTCTGTTCTTAAGACACTGATGCGTAACTAGTTATTGCTAGACACACATACATACATGAAAGCTAGAAATATAGGATGTCTAGATTGTTGGAATGCAAACTAAGGACAATAGAAAGGTGGGATCCGTCTGTCACTTCAGTAACCATGACCGAATCCATTTACAGAACTACAGACAGTCCTACACCTGCTAGAGAATTCAGTTATACGATGATCATGTTAATTCGATATGATTTGGCGGTTTGGTGGTGAAGTCAAATACAGCTAGCTAATGTATTATGTATGATTTAAAAGCTAAACGGTGCGTTTTTCAGTGCTGTCTTACAATTTTAAAACATAAATTCAATCGTTGTATATCTTGGATATCAACACGATTAACTCTACAGGAGATATAGAAAATAATCTAGACCATTCCGGAATGTTTGATAGACCATGTATATTATAGCAGAGTGCATCGCTTAAAAGATTGCAGAATTTCTTGCCAATTAATGTTTAGCAAACATTAGACCATAGCTTACTTCTTCCACTCCTCGATTATGCGTATGTTACCCAGATGCTAATTTTAAATTTCTTGAAAAGTTGAAACGATTGCAGAATGTTTGTTTCATAGAATTAAGAATAGTCTAGAACGGTGATTCCCAAAGTGGTCTATATCGACCCCCAGGGGTCTATGACAACCTGCAAGGGGTCTACGTCAGCGAAAAAAAAATTTGGGGGTCCATGAAATGAAAATGGGGGTCCACGATAGTGCATCTCAACATACACTGATAGTACTTACACTGTACTTCTGGATGCAAAAAAACATACCCGTTACTTATCCTGTATTATGGAATATAGCGAGCAAATGTTTAATTTCCTTTCCATCGTCATACCTAGTGGAAAGGAGATTCAGCGCTGTTACCAATCTCCTAACGAAAAAAAGAAACAGACTGGACATCATTGGCCGAGGAGATTTAGGATCAAACCTGACAAAACTGACGCCAAATGTTGATAATTTATTATTAAAGCATCAGGTTCATCCTTCCCACTAAAAACATTTACTTATTGCTTAGTTTTTTTATATAACAGATACAAAATTTTATTTTGAGTAGTTTTAATTTAAATTCAATTAATAAATGTGTAAAACTTAACATTTGTTTTAACTTGAAGTTTTTAACACTAAACTTCACTACAGCTAGAAATTTATGAAAAATCAATATCAGGTAAGTAGGTAGTCTACCAAAAACCGAAAAACATGGCAAGGGGTCTACAACACAAAAAAGTTTGGGAACCTCTGGTCTAGAAGGAGCGTAGAATCATATTTGAATACATCGGACTGTGTCCAAAAAACCTCCCACTATGCCCCACTTTCACCACGCGCATTCGTGATGTCGCTGCGTAATGTTGCACGATGGGAAAATATAATCATAACACAAATGTGAGGTAAAAAAAGCAATCTGTTAATTTCTCTACAATTTTATTGTGCACGCGGAAATATTGATTGACACAACAGAATAGATAAGTAAATGGTCATTTAATAAGAGTAATTGAATTAATGAACTTAAAATATAAAACAAATTTTATTTTACATAAAACTGATATTTTTATATCACGTCAAATAATATTTGATGTTTTAAAGATAATGTCGGTCAAATGTCCACCACAAAGTTGTTTAATCCGAGGTGCAATTTTCATTAGTTCTCTCATTAGACGAGCAAAGTAGGGTAAAAAATTACTATCCTAGCAACACCAACGAAATATCCATTTTGATTTTTTCGACAATCTGACAGATGAAAAAATAATTTAATTTTTAAGTAATGTATTTGCTACTTACACATGTATTTGCTAATTACACATGAAATGTGATTCTATCCTGTTTTTTTAAGATCCTCGCGGTATTTCTACACTTTAAAAGGACACACCACGGCATAGTTTAATTCAAATCAGGAGTTGTACACTGAGCGACGTCTACAAAGAAACTAATGAGTCAAAACGTGAAACTATTCTTTTAAGAGTAGTTTAGTCGCCTTCTGTTTGATGCTTGAGTTTTTCCTTCTCCCATTTTCCTTGCCTCTTTATCCCCCCTTTTCTTTATAGTATAGTTTAGATATTTAGTGATTTTTTTATTTCTTAAAAATATATAAAGTATATACGTCAATGTGTTGCTTTATAATGAAAATATTATAAGAATATTTATGTTCAAAATAAATGGTTTGGGTAGGTAGGAAGAAATTGCCGTAAGGCAATGTGCCCGCCTTTATGCATATGTACGAGTATGTTAACTATATATAAAGTGTTAAAATAAATAATTATTATAGAGAAAGCACTATGTCTATATATTATTTATTTATTAACGCTCAAAGGGCTTTTACATATACAGAGGTTATAAACAATTTAAAAATATGAAACTGCAATTTAAAATTTAAAAAAAAATATAGGTATATGTAAAAAATTAAAGAAAATACTAAAAACTCAATTGTTTTACAACATTTTGAAGAATAATTGGCTCTTGAAGTTTGATAAAGTTGGAGCAAATACATATATTTTTTTGCTTATCAGTGTATTTGTTTCCGAGAGAGTAAATTCTCGGGAAAAGAGAATTAATGTGCGAATTGGACACAGATATATATTAATACCATATATCTTAAGTAAATATGATGCCTCATTGGCTTATAAGGCACATTGAAATAGATACATTTGACCAAATCAGGAACGTCAAAAAGATTATTTACAACTTTTTACAGAAAAAAACATATCAGATATTATTCCTTTATCACTATTTTTCACTAATTTATTTAATGGTCAGCGCATTTGCCTACCATGTAAGAGGTCTCGGGTTAAATTCCCGACATGGTTGAGATGAAATATTATTTTAAAGGGTGTTTTTATACTAGAATATTTCATAGTCCCTAGACTGGTACATGGAGCGTAAGACTGATCACCTTACCTTCATGTAACAAAAATGATCAAGAAAATTCACCAGAGCTAAAAACGCTTTAAAAAAAAAATTTAACATAGCAATCAACCCGCAAAATACTTTGTTCAAATGATTTGAATAAATTATTTTTTTTAATAAAAAAAATATATATTTATAATTAAATTTGATAAAAGGTACATGTTTTTTAAAATTCTATACATATCTAATTTTACACATCTAGTAAATGTTATCACTGTAACTCTCCAAAAAAAGAGACTAACTCTTGTGCTTGGAGAATGACTTATACTGTTGTAGTTGTTTATTTATAAGAGTTTATATAATTTTAAATACGAGTACATGAGAAAAAATTTTTAAATACAGAAAATATAAAGAAAAAACACAACAATAATACATTCACACCAATTAAAATTGAATGCATCTTTGTTACAATATGGGATTGTAGGGTGGGGTGGTTCATACGCCAATATATTAAACCCTCTTAAAATAGTACAAAGAATAATTATTAAAGTAATTCTAAAGAATCCTTCAGCATTTAACACGGAAAGTCTAATTAAAATATTTAAGGTTCATACAGTAGACACTCTTTATAAAATAAATTCTATTATTCAAATTTATACATAAAAAAAAAAATTTTTTTTTGAGATGAATTAGTAGATGATAAGAAACCTACATAATATTAGAATTCCTAAATTCCACACAAGTCATGGTCAAAATAACTTTGTCTTCAAAGGTGTAAAAAATTATAATAATCTTCCCAATGAACTAAAAACTATTAAAAATAATATATCAATAAATAAATTTAAAGTAAATCTAAAGGAATTTTTTGAACACGTGTAAAAACTGTTTGAATGTTGATTGATTTTTTTCGGGTCGGTTTAAAATTTTTGGGAGTACATTCAGTAAATTCCTTTTCAGGGCTGATTCAAGGTACAGCAGGTCTACAGGGACCCCGTCACGAGGTGTTTGTTCACTGTCGCTCCGCTTTTGACATTCGATAGCGGTCCGCAGTCCATTAGCTGGTTCCCGGCCACGGTAGGTCTAAGCGCAAACACGCCACTTGTCCGGGAACACTTTGTACGCCGTGTTCCAACTTCTAATGGACTCTAATTCCCGTTTGTTCAAACACCGTGGACGCGTTCCGTTGCAGGGCTGCGACCTGCGACTAAATACCGGGAACTTCATCTTAATTTCACTTTAAATGCTTTCAATTATTGAATAAATTAACACCTTGTAGATAGATACGTACTACGTACACTTCCTTACCACCCACAAACGTCAGAACTACAAAGCCACAAATTTAGGTATGTCCCGCGACAACACAGACTCTTTGAATTTGAGTTATTTCACTGTTCTGGCTGCATGATAATTCCTAATTTGAATGATGCGCCTTTTTAATATTTTTACTTTTTGAAAGGTTTGTGTGAAAGTGAGGTTACTGACTGCATAATAAATGTAAACAACGAATGTCTCGAGCGAGTAGAAGAATTTGTGTATCTGGGAAGCATGTTTTCAAGAGATGGAAGAGTAGAAAAAGATGTTGAAAGAAGAGTGAATGCGGGCAACTAAATGAACGGAGCACTAAGCACAGTAATTTCTAATAAAAATATGTCAATCGAAGCTAAACTGGCAGTGCACAACGGAGTTTTAGTCCCAACACTTATATATGGAAGTGAAATACGGAACTGGCAGAGGAAGGATGAAAGCCGAGTGAACGCGGTTGGAATACGATCTCTTAGACGAATGTGTGGGAAATCAATGTATGACAGGGTTACGAATGATGAAATCAGGCGAGAGTGTAAATCTGAGACAAGTATAATTGATAAGATTAAGAAAGAGTCTCTGAGATGGTTTGTTCACGTAGAACGAATGGACGACGAAAGAATGGTAAAACAAGTATATATGGCGAAAATGAACAGCAACGTTAGACGAGGACGACCAAGGAAGACGTGGCATGATCAGATAAACCAAAATCTTAAGTTTGGTCATGTCAAAAGCAGACAGAACCGAAGGGCATGTATGACAAAATGAATGAATGTGGAAGAGGCTAGGATTGTATGCCAGGATAGACGTGTGTGGCAGTCCTGCGGAAAATCTGCTATTTATAAAATCTTCTAAGAGCAACTTTGGTTTTTATGCCCCAATGTCCAGAATGTGTAGATTAGTCAATTCATCACACGCCTTGAAATTCTTTGGGATAGATCTTATGGCTTTTCGTAGATCTCTTCGCGATTAAACAGTGTGGGATGAAGTTGGATTGGCATAATTTAGCTCGAAGTCTTAAGTCTTTCGTTTTTATAAATATATTGTGTACAATTATTGTTTTGCCCTTATTTGTCTTTGCCTAATAGTTTTATGTTCTTTTTGTTCAGTTTCTTGCCTTTATGTTTCTTCATGTAACTGTTGTAACTGGCTTAGGCCGTATATATAATAATAATAATAAAAAAACATAAGTCCCGAATTGCTAACTTATCCAAATTACCAGCACCATTAACATTTTTTCCCGCGTTCTTTTCAGTATAAAATTTATCTACAAAATAATAAACAGATACATTTTCTTCAGTGAAATACAAATAAATGCGGGATTGAGAATATTTAGACATCGGGGTATCATAAAACTACCTCCATTTTTAAGCAACGCAACATATACACCTTTGGTCGGGATGTATCGAGAATGTAACATACACTGCCGAAATAGCAGGATGGACATATTTCATGATTCTTTCCCAATTTTGTAAATAATCTATAGGGAATAAATATTAATTAAAATTATACTGTAAGTACACGTGTACAAGTAATTTTGTAAAATAAATATTTATTCATGAAAACACTTAAATGTGAAACGTAATTTAATATATTCGATAATTGAATCACATTTAAAATTGCTGAGACTAATATTTAAACATTGAATGTTTTTCAAATATGTATTACTGTTGAATTACCAAATGTTATAAAATAAAGAATCGCCGCGTCGAAAGCAGCCCTACTGTTTCCTAGTTCTCCAACTATTTTTCTTTTCTCCTTACATCCATTTCTTTTTCTTTTGCCCACTTTTCATAGTCATATTAAAAAAATTCTCAAACGTTTATGTTTTACATTTACTTTTTTAGTTTTTATTATTTACTCAAATATTTAAATTTTCAGACCATTTCCTGAAATTCGTAAATAACTTGTGCTGGAAAAATGGATATCGAGTTGCGGTAGAGTGTGATTTGAATCTCGGACCTTTGGCCCGTAAGTCCACAATACTACCACTCTACATATATTTTTTTATGCAATAAAGACATATAATATTATGTTAATTCACTTAGTTTGATGACTTTCTTGAATTGAAATTTCGCATATTTTCTCTAAATATCCTCAAAAAAATCTTCGTCCTTAATCTTTCCTCCTTTCTTTTTTCCTCTTTTTTTCCTTTTTCCCATTAAGTAATAGTTTTGATTAAAGGTAATTAATTACGTTTATTTCTATTTTTATATATCTTTAGCTTTTTAACCTTTTTTTTCTATTGTATATGTTCTGTAACTTGATTTATAAAAATAAAACTTTTATTTTATTGGTTGGTTGGAAGAAATTCCCATTTGGCAATAAGCCCGCCAATGCACAAACAACATTATGTACAAAAAGTAAAATAAATAAATAAAAATAATTATTTTTATAAGAATTTTGATGCTGCCAAATTAATTGAGTGTGTTTCATTGATCTGATTGCATGACTCAAATCTAAAATCACCTTGACATTTCATTAAAAAAAATCACTTGATCTGATTAAAAAGGACAAAATACAAGAAACAGTTTTTCTCAAAATGTCATTTTTTGACTCTGGACACTTTAAAAAATCATTATTTCTGTCTTATTTTAGTCAGCCATTTGCTTCAATCAATCGTAGTAAGTCAGAACGATTTCCTCATTTTTTTATGCTGTCCAGCATTTTGTATAGATCTTTTCTGTGTAAATATTGCGCATAACTTTTAAGCTTATTCACTCAAAGTATTCGACACATTTGTTTAGTCATAGCTGTTTTGTCATAGCCTACTATATTTACGCTTGTGGTATTTATTTGTCATTATATAGGAACAGAAAGAGAATACTATCTTTGTGGTTTGAACGAAGAAGTCATATCTTTTTTTTCATATTTGCTCCTTCTGATTTGCAATATATTTGTGGAATATTAGAAGAAAAAAATGTGTTTCAGGCAGAGTAAGATATAAACAAAAAAGACAAATATTTGATATATCTACCGAGGTATCAATTAGAAAAACGGAAAAAAGTTTAATGTTAGGGATTAAAAAGTCGTATTATTTGTACAATAAAAGATCAGACGAAATGAGATATGGAAACAATCGCGATGTACTACGCGATATAGTAGACGAAAAGATAATCAAAGCAGGTGTTATATTTTTTGTAAAATAAACTAACTTAGAATTTTCATTTTAATAATAAAAATAGGTTTATAATTTTATTATTTCAATTAAAATGCAGTTCTACCAAGAAATGTTAGAAAAAAACTTAATCTATTAGAATTTTTAGTTCGAGCAAATGAATTCACCATATTTTTATCTGCATTTAAAAAAGTGGATTCTTTCGAGGATAATGATGCATTAATCTTTGTACATTGTATGTACAATGTGCATAGTTCCCTTCAAACAAAAAAAAAACATTTGCGTTAAATGCTATATTTTATCTTAGGGATATAATTTTCAGAGCCAAAATGCTAAATTGAGAATGGTTTATTAAAAATCGAGACTAAATGTAAGGTATAAGTGGTTATTTTAAATTGAAAAGAAACATTTTTACCTTGATACCTACTCGTCTATCATGTGAAATAATTTATGGCTATTTTTATTCCAGAGCTTTTTGTCAAAATTTCAGGTATCGAAACTATTTGAGAAAACAACAAGATTACACCATGCAGTTGACATAACAGTATCGTTGATCGTAATAATTTATGTCTTCTTAAATGCAAATAAGTATGTTATACAATTTGGGCTCGGAAAATTTATTCTAAAAATGGTTTTAAATGCTCATATCATCATGATCGTAGAACAACGACGGATGTCTGAAAAATGCGACAATGATTTTTTTAAATATTTGATCTTGAACGTCTTAAAAAGGCTTTACATTCCAGGTTTGAAAAAAATATATCCAAGTACCAAAATATATACTTATCGAGTCGTGAGGTAAAGTGCCAAAAATAAAATTCTGCTCTTACAGTAGAAGAAAATCACATGCGTCGTTATTTTATGATTATGAAGATATAATGGATAGGTCCATGAAATTTCAGTTTTTTTATTCCCACTTAAGTCAAAGTTAAATTTGAAATTGAAAATGGTTTCAAATTTGAAAAATTACCTTTTGGTTTTAAACCTTCCTTGCGTTTATTTTTTTATGATATTTACTTATGTTTTTGTTTTGAGTTGTTTGCGTTTCATTCACAATTATAATCGAAATCAATTTTTCATTTGTAATTCTGCATATTGGTTATGTGTACAAAGAGTTACTTTCTCGAATTCCTGCGAATCATAAAGCGATAAATAAAACAAACTTCATTTGTGTTTATTAAATGTAAAATTTTTATTCTGACTGATTAATTTGTATGAAATAGCCATCCCTGAAAAAAAGAGCTTTCGGGACTAAAGCCCTCAAAAAACGATTTCCCCCTTGATCCAATATTTGAAGATGTTTTTTTTGGCTTCTTTGCGCTATCATCTAAGAATGTCTTTGAACATTGTCATATCCCCTTGTGAACCACGTAAGTATCTCGTTTGTTGAATTGTTTTTTTTTTTACTTTTGTTTTCTTCTTTTATTGTACGTAAATAACCTTTGTATTTAGGGAGTAGGTGAAGAAAATATTTTAATTGTTATTTCGGCCCTTATACCCAACGAATTAAACCTTTTTTTAATCTAATCATAATAATAATTTTAAATCTAGTATAAAGGTTTAGTAATGCGATGTCAATATTACCTTTAAAAAAACATATGTTAGCTTCATAAAACAACCGGGTTGTAGTCCCGTAATATTATTGTGGACTCGCGGACTAAAAGTCCAAGGTTCAAATCCCACTCTATCACAACTCGATTCCCATTTTTACAGCAAAAGTTATTTACGACATTTAGGAAATTGCCTGAAAATTCAAATATATTCGTAAATAATAAGAATTCAAATGAAATAATAAAAACAAAAAAAATACAGTAAATAAATAAAATAAAATCAATTATAATACGTCCTTATGGCGGTGCGGTCTCGGCATTGTTTTGTAGCCACTGCTTGAACAGAGTTTAGCGGATCCACCCGGCTTGGAGAAGCATATTGGAGCTTCTAAAGCGATGCCATAGGCTCCAGGCTCTTTGGTGAAGTAGCGCAAGCGAAAAAGTTTGATGTTTAAACTTAACGCCTTTCAAACCTCGGACATTATTGTACTGGTACTAATATCGATCGCACCATATCTTGTCAGTGATTACACAATGATAAGATGATCTGTCCTTCGCTAAAGCTATGAAATACTGTGATTTAAAAACCTTGTCAAGAATTGAACTCGCAACGTTAAGCGATATACGCTCCAGTGTATCGAAAAATATTTTTTAACACATTTATCATTGTTCAAAACAATTGTTAAATTATGCATTTTCTAGAATCTTTCAATTTGGCTTTCCATTAAGTTATATATATGAAATCTAGAGTTAACTTTGTAAAATTGGTATTAAAAATAATTGCCTTTCTTTTTTTGAAAATTATTTAGTAAATCGACTTCTAGGCACTAAGATTGGAACAATTATAAGTAAAGCTAATACTGTGATACATAGAGTCCCACAAGGAACAGTTTTTGGCCCGTTATTGTTATTAATTTATGTAAACGATCTTTGTAATATTAATGTGCATGGTAGGTTCTTTTTTATGCTAATGATACCGCAACTATTGAGCAAGTTAAATCCCGGGAAGAAGCTGCCATAAAAGCCAACCAATGTATAACAGTAAGCAAAGAGTGGCTGGATCAGAATCTTTTTTCTCTTAATTGCAAAAAAACTTTTTTCATACCTTTTTACTTCTTCTGATCTTAACATTATTATTACGTATTATTATGGACAATCTGTGTAAAAGAGAGCACAAATATATAACTCATAACAATGAAGACAAAGACGCTGTTCTGTGGCAGGTATTTGTGTGAAAGATATTCGGTCGGTTATTAACAGTGATGGGGGACGCACGCATGTAAAATAACCGGCATATTTATGATTTTCAATTAATTTTGTTGCTAAGGGGCTAAATTATATGTTTTTCAAAAACAAATCATGGGAAAGAAATGAATAAACAGTATGTTCCCATGCTTTTTTTAAATGTCTAAACTTTAGAATATTCTATCGTTTGCTTGTGGTAACACTGTTACATCATCGAGCGCAAAAAAATTATTTACCACAGGGTTTTAACAGTTTACAAACTTGTTTATCGTTAAAGTTCGTTTGATGCAGAATCCTTGGGTCCAAAGTTAATTAATTTTGTCATTTTTTGTATCTAAGTAGGTTAATTGTGTGGATTTTTAATACGGTGTAGGAAGGCTGTGTATTTGCCACGACGCACCACGCTGAATCAGTGTAATTCTGACCATATAAAATACATGGACGTGGTATGCGCCAGGTAGCTCCAAAAACACACCACTCCACAATGCGACATAATAATGAAGAATGAAGACACATACTATTTTGTGAGTTAAAAAAGAAGAAAGGAATTAAAAATAACAAGTCGTATTTAAGTAGAATTTCACCTTTTTCATTTATTCTTTCCATATTTCCAATTTAAGAAATAATTTCCTCAGACTCGGAATGTAAACAAGTACAATTTATCTTCCAATGTTATATAATTACATTAAAGTTACTATTTTATACATACATATATATCATAACAATGAATTCAATCATTAAAATTATAATTATATTAATATTTTCATAATTTAAATTGCCAAACTCATTATGGCACAGATCTTAAACACATGTAAAAGCTTATTTATTAAATGAAGGGATAAATATTACAAAAGGAAGAAAGGTTTGTTAGAAAGGGTTTTAATCTTATCGTGATTGGTTGTTATTCTAGTATTCGATAAAATGATCAGATGAGCAATGATAAATGTCTAAAATAACTTTCCACAAAAGCAAAAATAACTATCAATTCCTAGTTTACGACTGCACCAAGCCAAAAACTATAAATATAGTTGATGGTAAAATTCCAATATAATATTAACACTTTGAAAGTATACATAATCAAGTTTCTTTAAGGAAAACACGTCCAGAGCCTTGTCCTTCTAACATATGATAGATAGATTATACCCTCAGCCATTTTGGGGTAGACAAATCACAGAAACATTACTCGAAAAATCGCTAAAAGAAAAAAAAGACACATCACACACCTACTCAAAACTTCGTCACGCAATTAGGTCTTGAAATATTAATGTAACAATAAAAATATGCGTGCTCTCCAGGCATGACTCTGGACGTTCTTGAATTAAAAATGCAGTTCAGTTTATTCGTGTATCAAAAAAGTAATATTTTTGACAAATTCGAATATTTCTTGTTGTATTAAATGAACGAAATGAAAAAAAGTTTCTTTATCTAAAAATAAATAACATAATACGAGCACAGGTAATTAATTTGAAAACATGGTATAAATACAATATTGTTTATTGGTGTCTTAATAATGTTAATGTTTTTTTAACATTTTCAAATAATTAATTATATTATTTCGACTTGTTACAGTATTGAACTAAGGTAACAGTGTGTTGATTGTCACAAGATGAGAAAACAAAAAATATTTTACTAATAGTATGCAAGTAATATTATTTTGATTATTTCAATGATTATCAATGAAAGGCTTACATAGTATCGGCTAATTAAATGACAATATTTTTTAGACATATCATTGCATCGATTGGATTTTAAATAACTGTGTTTCTTTTTATAGCGATAAAAAAAATGATCATTTTCTCATTGCTTGTATGATGAATGGGATGAAAGTAATTTATTTCTAGCACGAGACAACTTTATTTAAAGCTTTATATAAAACTACGGTTCTTGCAACGAATCGTAAATATACAAGTTTTAAGTACACGTTATTTTTCAGAGTCGTTAAATAAATATATAAGTAGTATTTAAGGTTACAAGGACTAATCATTAAGTTAATATTATTTTCACATAACAATACATTGATTTCATTACGTACAATAATTGTATCGCTTCATCGGATGCGTTAAGTGATTTTTGTCACAAGTATTACAACAACAACAGCAACATTAATAATAAACGTCTTGTTTTAAATATAAACAACTACATGTGAGCAGTTATACATACGAATGCTGTTGGTTTTACATCGCATATGGGTAGTAAGATTTGATGTAAATACAGAAAGCTCGAAAAATCATTTTTCACACTGATAAGCGATGAGTCCGTAAAATGCACATAATTTTATCTACAACAAATTCGTTATCTACTAATGACATTCCGATATTTTAATTTGTATTCACCTTTTGAGTATTTTCAACGTACGTTTTAAAATGCAACTAGTCACAAATTAATATTCATTTTTGTCAATTTCGTGAATCCCGCGAGTAATGAGTAAGCGATTTACTTTCTACTATGACTGTTGAGGCCAAATATATCTTAAAATTTATCCATAAATACAAGGTACGTACTTCGAAGTTCACCAAATCGATTTTCCATCGAAGAGCAAATGCATTTTCACAAGAAACTTATATCCGTCGAGATGGTTTCCTCTCTGCGGCTTACAACAATCGACTCGAAGACGGATAGATTTGTTCTAAGCGAGTTTTGGGTGTATGTAAACCGTTCGGAATACTTATTTGGAACAAAAATATCCATAATTGGTCATATTTGTACAAATTTAGTCAGTACCGGCTCCACTAGGTAAAACGCAGGCGATGAAGCGGTAAGGCGGGCGGGCGGTAAGGCGGGCGGGCAACAGACACAGACACGAAGAGGATTGTCAGCGGAGTCGCACTGGACACATTTGTCTAGCTCGAGGGTAAACAGTAAACAAAGTCCGACTACATCGCGACTTCATGGGGAATTTCACAATACATATCGAGAAGCGGGCACCTTGTTTGTTAACAGCGAGCCAAGGAAGAAAGCGCGTCTAAAATACGTTAAGTCTAAAGTCAGTGCGATAATACTGCGCAATAATATACATCGATAATAAGTTATGCTTTGTAAGAGAGTCCAGTTAAATAAAGTTATTAATATAATAAAAAAGTACATTTGAACTGCACACATCGTCCTAAATATATATAAGCGTATTTTGATTTTGTAACCGTAGGCGCGTTCGGTTACGCGGCGCGCGGCGCGCGGCACGCGGCTCGCGTCACGCGGCACGCGGTTCACTACGCGAGTCTAGCATCCGCGGGACGAGCGCACTCCGCGCGCGAGCGGGCGCGCACTAGAGCCGCAGTCAGGCGCCTATGCGGCCCCGTCGCGGGGCCTCTTCTTGCGCGGGTGGCGCGAGCGCGCGTGGCGCAGGCGCTCGTGCCGCTTGTGCGGGGCGCGGCGGCGCGGCTCCGCCCCCGTGCCGCCCACGCGGCTGTTGTGCTCGGCGATGGAGAAGTCCCAGGCGATCTTCAGGAACGACCGGCAGCGCCGCATGGCGGGGGCGGCGGCCCTCCGGAGCCCCGGCTGCTGCCCGTGCTGGTTGAAGGCCATGTAGTGGCCCCGTTCGGCAACGGAGTGGTACGTGTTGTAGGCGTCTGGCATGTTTTCGTAGAACTGGCACCGCGGCCGGCCCAACGCCTGTCGTTTGCTCTGGAAAAAAAATCCAGGTTACTTTTCAGGGAAAATTTGTCACAAAAAGTTCGTAGGTATTAAAAAAAAAAACATATTTTTATACTTTACGTCCGAAGACGGCAGATAAAACAAGGGGCTTTTAAAACTATAAAACTAGGTTTATTTTGATAGTCTTAGCTCCTATGAAAGACAATAATTTAAAAAAAACGATAGGGACATGCCAATAGTGGATATCTACGCAAAAATATCATCGCCCAGGTAAAAATCCTAAAATAGGAGTGGAGATAAGTCCGTCGCGTAGTGCATCGGTTGCAACGTTTGCCTGAGGTCCTGGTTTCAATTACTGGTAATTTTAATACAAACTGTTAGTTTTAAAGGTTTTTAACACCGCAATATATCACTGTTCCTGTGGCTCAATCACGAATAACTATCAACGTGCTTAAAAACATGCTAAACATTTAATCGATCACAATGAACAATAATGAACATGCTTAAGCTATCACAGTCATAAGTCAACGCGTGTGTAATCTCTAGTCAACGCTCGTGTCGGTTTGTTTTCCTCGTAAATAAATACAGTTCATTGGCGAAAAATCGGCTTTTATTATAAAAAATATAATACAGTTGCATTTGCAAAATAGTAAGGAGTATCAAATAAAAAAAAGTAAAAATTAAATTTCAATTACTATGGCGACTGCGTTTCTTGACATTTGGCTTACCAGCCGCCGCCGCCGGCTAAATGCAATGATGAGCGTGATAAATAATAAATAAATAAACAAAAATAGCAGTTTTGAAATATTTTCCATATTTACAACGGTGAAATTGAAATATGTGATTGCGCAGCAGGATTATACGTCACGAAACGTAAATATTTTGACATTTAATATTAGGTGTTCATGGATGTTGCATTGTGATCGCAAATACGATAAGCAACCATGGCGAGAAATTGTTATCACGTCGCTTATTAGCACGTCGATAATTATCTGTGATTGGGCACCTGGACTGGTACCTGAAACGTTAGCTTGATTATCTCACCTTTATGTAACACATCAAGATACGCTACATTTTGTGTTCCAATGAAATATTATATGCACTTTTAGGTGCAAATAGGATTTATGCACGATATATTTGAAAATGCACCTGCGACGTAGGATTCATATAACAGGTACAATAGAACTTGTTGACATAGCTATTGAAATGTTTTGACTGGACTGACTTTGCGATTGTGTGTTTATTTGCGTTTTTTTTATGTCGTAATGTAGCGATCGATTTACGTGTTTTTTTTGCATAGGGATAACGGGAAAGCCAACAAGCATCATAGACTACTTTTCATCCTAAAAAATATCAAGTTTTCGGAAAACCTTGGTGGAAAAACAAATACATGTTACAATGGTGCTACGTCGCGGTCGCCATAGACTAATGGATCATCGTACTTATACATATCAATAGTTGGAGGACCAGAAGTAGATGTTGGCTACTTTTAATCTAAAAAAAAATCATCGTTTTATCGGAAAAAATATTATTGTTAAACGACAAAACTATTTAAATCACCGTTTCTTCTATAATGCTATGCGTGCGAAAACCGCAGGTAAAAGTTAGTCTACTACAATAACATATTAATAACAACACAAAACTAGTCTGCCGTATTATGTTCAATAGTCTAAATGCTTTAAAGCTTTACTTCGTTTTTAAGTTTAGTAATGGTGCAATTTCATCGAGTTGCAGAGCCTGCGATCAAATGTAATATCTAATATCTTCTGGAAAATGATTGTATTTATTATTTGACAGTAATTTTCCACAATCATTTTTCAAAAATAATCCAATCTATTTGTCAAAGTTTTACGGCGTACGAACAAGATAAAACGGATTAAGATAACACGAAAAAATATATTCTGTCAATTCGGTTTTAGGAAGTACATACGTATGTATATAGTTTGTTATATTATCAGTGTCGTCAATAATATAGCCTAGATAGACTCTTAAGCCGTACGTATATAGACATTGCTTTTCTATAAGTTTTTTAAAGCGATTAAAAAGGAAGGTTATATATAAGAAATTCCCGATAACCAGGAAAGCCAGACTTTTCAAATTCACAATGGGTCACAAAATAGCCGGCTGTCGACGCTAGGATTTTAAAAAAAATTATCTAAAGCATACAAAAATTAACATACAAATAAATTATCAAGTCCTATCAAGTCGTCAGCAGGTGCTTATAGTTAAATTCTAATAAATAAACATAATCTTATCTTTTAAATTCTATAAACATATAAAAACTCTTATTACTTTGGAAAAAAAATATATATATTCCCATGTACTTCGAAAATAAGATAAAACATTGTCCAAATAAAAAAAAAAACACAAAAAAAATACAATAAGTTACAATTACTTACCGAGTCCACATCCAGCCTTATATTTCACAAAAAAAAACATTTCAAATCAACGTGCGTCCAGCTAATAGTATTTTTCAGAATTGACAAATAAATAAATATATTGGTTCTATTTTATAATACAATTTTATATGGAGATTGGCAACCCCACATTTCGAAATATTCTTATAATTTAATTGAATTACAGTGAAAATTCAATGAATTTGAAATAGTTTCAACGTATTTAGAGTATTATTTTACTTATTTTATCGGAGATTATGAACTATTCGTATAAAATTAACAGTTCAATCATGAGTAATATTGGTTATGTTGGAATGATGCGAAGTTATGTTTCTGATATCTGAACCTTAAACAGCATAGAATTAGTAGGACAAACCATGTCTTCTCGCTTTTATGTACTTGTTATTTAATTTTTATAATATTTCTTTTTATTAGCACTTAATTTTTCCCCTCTCCTTCTGTATTCATTAAAAAATAACGTGAAATCTGTAATTGATCTTACTTTTTAAAATTATTTTCTCATACCTCGTGTTTATTAAAAAGACTGACGATTTCCATAGTAAATAATTCAGATAAATAAATAAACTGTAATTAACTTTGATCAGAAACATATTGTCTGAAATTTAAATATATTTTTCCGCTGGCAAATATAGTCTCAGCATTGCTCTCTGGGAGGAAGGTCATAAGAACTTATTTATAAAAGGTCGAGAAGAAAATACTCACTATCGGCTCTCCAATCAGCTTCCACCTCTTGTTGTAGCACAAGAACCTCCGGACCTCTGGAGCAAATATCAACATCTTCAGGTCTAAGTCTTCCGTTATCATCGTAAGGTTCTCTGGAAAAAAATAAGAAAAAAGGATGTAGTCACCGTTCAAGACCATTTCAAAATGATGTAAAAAAATATAATGAGATCATCATTTTACTAAGAAAATGAGCGCATTCCATACATTAGTTTAGATATAGCATTCAAATAAATTTTTCGTATTTACTACTAATAATAACCTACAAAATGTATCTATAAAGAAGTAACTACGTAGTTATTATTTGAAAATAGAAACATCACAACATCAGTACATACAACGATATGTGATATTACCAATAGAAACACTGTCCAAGATGCAACACCCCAAAAAGGATATAAAGATCCCAAAGATTGTAAAAATGTACACAGATATCTTCCGTTTACGAGATTATATTTTAAACAAGTGATAATCATATTACCTTCTCAATATCTTGTTTTAAACACATTTAAAAAATATTATTTTTGATGTTAAATTTTAATATCTTTGTTAGGAAAATAAAAGCAAGAAAAAGGTTTCCTCCATTACAGATACTTAATAAAAAACACCACTGGTTTTTCAATTAAGTAAAAGAAAAAACTGGTCCAATTAACGTTATCTCAATAAATAAACTATGTACAAATAAGGATAAGTTTGTACAACAAATCAAATAAATATTAACGCCAGTAAAAGACAACACAATTATTTTATATTAACAGCAAAAAAAATATTTAAAAAAAACTTTATTAGCTACTGCGCCACGAAAACGACGCGACGCGACGTGATGAATTATATCCAAAAAAATTTTTTTACAAATATTGCGGTGTTTGTCTTAGTTTGTCTGCTTTCTTATTATCCATGTTCATTTTTTAAGATTCCGATTACCCACTAACGTAAGTTAAATAATTTAAGCACGTTTGTTTGTTGACTGATCTGATGTAATCATTTAGCAGGCACTTGCAATGATTTCGATTGGAGCGTGTCTCGAGGTTGTGCCATGAATTTTTTTTATTACAAGGTATCCAAACATGAGGAACCGTATTCTCAATTTTGTATTTGTTTTAATTCACCTGTTACGAGTGCCCTCTTCGTATACTTTACTTGAAACAAAGATTACAATAATGACGAAAGAAGAAAACTCAATATTATTTTTTACTCTGTTAAGGTTACGGCGGTCATATTTGTTTACCGTTCAGGGTGGTGGCATTTTAAAGAAACAAGAAATGTACTTCCTTTTTGTGAGATAATTATAAAATACATCATAATAAATCGCATAAATTTGTTGAGGGACGGAGCTTACAACTTGTCATTGGTTAGTTAAGGGGTCATTTACATATTCTTAAACAGTCATTTTTCTTTAAATTCGTATTTGAACATTAACGCAGTATTTGAATATTCTTTTAATAGACTAAGTTTGTATAACCTGTCATTTAAAAAAAAATTTTGCCGTATAATTCAAATAAAAACATTTTGTTTACAATTATACCACTATAAAAAACCGTGTGTAGCACCGGAACCATTCGGCAATTGAATAAACAATAAATTATTAAAAACAGACAATTTTTATTTTAAATTCTGTAATGAGAAACCACAAAGGCAGTACTTTAAATCAAAACTTTTGTTATTGAGATATTGTGGCTGTATAAAAAAGGTTTTTAGACCTTAAACTAAGAAAAACTTAAATAATTGGAAAGCAAAAATAACTTTTTCCAGAGTTGAGGTGGACCAAAATAGTCCGTACTTACGATACTTTAAATATGATTAAAAAACATTTGTACTTTTTTTATGCCGTTCAAAGAAAGGAAATATATAAATTCAACCACTTTTTTATTAACATATTACAACAGACATGAAAAACATTTTACAGAAGAGAATATAGAAGACTAGGCATCCACAGGGCTTACGACCTGTCATTGACTGGTTTAAGTGGCCACTTCACACTTGTAACATTCACCATTTTGCCTATATTGGAACATCTATATTAACAGCACTCTAGGGGGCTGAATCCAGTTCTCGTCCACAAAAATTTGGACAAACTCAAAACATTGTCGACTTATTTTATTGTTAATTATTAGGTTATACATTTACAGTAGTTAACTGATATAATCAATATCTGTTATAAAAAAGAACGAGAAAAACTAGAATACATAGTACAAAATATAAAAGTTTAAAAAAAAATATAGCTAAATTTATAAATAAATAAATAAACAGGGACAGTTTTAACAGTGGAAGCGAATCATACACGCAGTGCCTGATATCCCGGAGACCACAACGATCAGCATTAGGCAGGTCGATGAAGAAGAAAATGTAGAATATTTACGTAGGAGCAAACCACTTGATAACCAATTTTAATAAAGCAAGACAAAGATTAAAATTCTTATTTATGTCGTCGCTCTCTTTAATTCGTTATTTCGCAATATTATGGTGAAACTCACCTATCAAAATTTTTATCACCTAAAATATTAACAACTCTGATTAAGTTTACACCAAACACCGTGCGCTAACCAACATGGCTGAATAAATCAATGAATAATCATTATTTTGGTTTGATTATGTTAGATAGGTATGCGCTACTTAATAGTGATGTGACGCTTTTGAATACCTATAAGAAAAAATATTTTATTTACTATTCGGCTGAAAACAGAAGAGTAACTAACTCATTTATTTGTTTCAAATTATAATAAATTACAATTCAAATACGCATGAACTTATAGGTTTTAAGGTTGAACGTAGTTATGCAGCCAGTCCACAATTTGGAAAAATGAGATATTGGTGTTATCAGGTGCAGTAAAGTCAATACTATGTTCTGCTTAAAACACCAGGCTGCTTTCAAACAAAAAACAGTAATAATCACTTTCTGAAAATAGTGTCTATCACAAAAACAGGATTTTTCCAATTTGCAGAAAACACCTACAGCACTAGAAAAAGCTTAAGGTACTTTAAAATTAATTAAACTAGTCAAGTACGTAATTAGATTCTTGCTTGTATTATAAAAAAAACTAATGTATTCATTGTTTATCATTCGACAAAATCAAAAACATTTCAACTATTGTGTAGATTTGATTATTAACTCTTTCCACAAAGGTGCTATTATCTCAGTTTCACTTTTCTATGGCTGGCTGCTTTCTGCATGACTACGTTCAGTTGTTCCCCTGCTAAGCTATAATAACAAGCATAGAGGAAAAATCGAGTAAATTAAAATAAATAATTACACATTATACAATAACAATATTGAGAATTACAATCCAAAAATAACGTTAAATTCGTAAAAAAAAAAAACAGAATAGAATGTATACAATGTTACAAATATATTTCACTATTCATTCACTTTTACTTATATTCGATTGTCTGTTAAATTATTGTATATTTTATCAAGTATTGTCTTAAATACTATCTTTACATAATGTGGTGACGGTAAAATCAATAGTGTATTGTTGTAAATGTTGTTGTAGTGAGTGTCCTGATGAAGATATCTGTACGTCATGAAACTGGTAGGCGTTAAGAAATCGGCAAATAGTTAGACACAAATATTTATAAATATTAGTTATTCACTGATAGAATAGCGCAATAAGCTGGCGAAAATTATGAAACAAAGAGTATTTATACAATTCAGATATTTAGTTTATTTCACAGAATACTTAATTGCGTTACTAGAAAATAGAGTTTTTTTTAAATAAAGTCTAAACATAAGCAGAATGGTAAATATTTCTTACTGTGTAGTGATTAATTAAACTAGCTAATGACACTTTATAAGTCATAAGCCCTGTAAATGCCCTGTCTTCTATATTATCTTCTCAAAGAGGTTCTCCATCCCAATTGAAATATTTATCAAGCTAACTTGAATTTTTATCTAATCAGATATGTCTGATGTGGTTATCGAGATAAAAAATTCATTAAAACTTTCTGCCATGTTATTCATTGTTGAGCTTAGTAGAGAGCGCCGTCGAAACCGAATAAATATTTGAATATCAATATAAATACTCGTTATTTGTCTATTAGAAATTTTTCGAGTTGTTACAACACTATTTTTAACTGGATAATCAATTAATATTTGATCTACTTTGAACCATTTTATTACAATAATAAACAACTTTTGAATTGTAAATTCGATGTTTTTATTTTATACAACATGTCAATATCACTCGCTATTTTAATGTGTGAACATTTGATACATGGGACAGAGTTTTCAGACTTCTGTTGTAACATTGAGAAAATTTATGACTTAATTAATTGATAAATAATGCTAATTCGAATTAAAAATATCTGAGAAAAAAAAGATTAAATGAGATTTTAACATATTTACTCTGAATAAGTAATTGATAAGATTAAATTGAGCGTAGGTACTATTATTTTTTTTAAGAAGTATGCAAGATATGAAATAAAGAAAATATTCAGAAATATTTAGTACAATTTTTTTTAATATTCCTTACTCGTATGTAAGTAACACAATGAGTGTTATTTGATATTATCAAATCTAGGATCAATCATTATTATATTAACTCGCTTTTTCAAAGAGTTCATAAATTACGCAATAAATTTAAATTAATTGATATCTTTTGCTGTTTAATATCAATACCTTAAGAAAGGCTTATTTTAAAGGTAGAATGTTTTTTGGAGTCACTTTGAACAGACATTTTGTGGAGTATCCTTATTGTTTATTTGGTTTTTTCTAGGGTACACATTTTTTTGTTTGTTTATCAGTTGATAAAATTGTTCACAAAATAAGTACGATACAAAGGTTTTGTAGTAATTAATTATAACATTTCAATTTCTCTATTAGAGTTAAACATTGTCTTTAGAGATGGAGTTTGTTTTACATAGTTGAAATGAGATATTGAGATATATTCTGAAAGAAACATAATTTTCTACTCTATGGAGTTCAGGATAGTGTGAATTTCGTGTGTTTTTCAAATTAAGATTTAAATCAAGGTGTTAGAAGCAAATTTAGAAATCTCAACCTAAAACGGAAATTTTTTTATTGATGCCAAAATAAACTATACATAAAAAGCTAACTTTTTAAATATGGCGTTATTCTAAACCGCCTCTAAAATCAACAATATTTTTAGTTTGTCCAAATTTTTGTAGACAAGGACTGGATTCGACTCGCTGGGGAGCTGTTTATATTAACATATTACAACAGAGATGAAGAACATTTAAGAGAAGGTAATATAGAAGTCTAGGCATCTACATCATCACTACAATCCAGTCCTTGTCTACAAAAATTTGGACAAACTCAAAATATTGAAGAAGTAAAGAAATTGAAAAAATAACATTTTCAGGCGTTGCCTAGTATGTAGGTGAAATAATTCAATTAGATGAATCTCACCCGCATAAATAAAGGTTTCAGCTCTTTAACTTCACAAACATCAACAGATGAAAGAATTGAAGGAATATAGATGTTCAAATACAGGCAGAATGGTGAATGTTACACAGTGTGTAAAGTGGTCACTTAAACCAGCCATTGACAGGTCATAAGCCCTGTAGATGCCTAGACTTCTATATTACCTTCTCTTAAATGTTCTTCATCTCCGCCTCTAAAATGTTTTTTGCACAGTTAAAAGCGGACGTAAATTTGACTTGTAAGCTCCTGCCCAGCCTATAACTCTATATTGCAGAATGTACTGTATGATTGCGTCGTAAACAGTTTTAGTATTTTAGATAATGTTTCATAGTCTAGCAAATATGAAAATTAGTTTTCTAACTCTTTTTACCATAGCTTTTTTTTGTGATTTCCACTTCATATTACTATCTAGGATAATACCAAAGTACTTTGAACCATTATATTTTTTTATTGTCGTATATGTTTGGGGGCTCATAAAATAATGATTATATTGTTTTCATTTATTTATTTAATTATTAAAATTAGTAGGAAGATCACAGTGATTTATTAAAAAGGGCCAAAAGAAAACTTTTTCACTATTCAGTGATAACTGATTACAGTCGAACCATTTTTTCAATAAATTGATGTTTTTGTTTATGTTAAACGCGTTAATTTGTTTTGAAAATATCGGAAAGAAACACATTGTACATTTTGCTACGTCATTTAATATTAATTAATCAGTAAATTTATATTATAAGTTTTTTTTTATAATACATAATAGAGGACCATTTTATGACCCCGACTCGTGAGTTCAGCAAAGTTGTATTCCGACAAGTATACTTGGGTGAATTGTTTGCTTCGGGCCGCACTAGAGTTGTTTGCTCTTGGCCGCGACCCTTGTTTGAACAGCTCTCAGCTCTATATCTTCCTTGTTCCACTTCTTGCAATTTTTATCAAGGTTTTGGGATAAGCCGCATGAAAAAGGGATCACTAATCACTTAGTTGCGGTCAGATATAATTTTTTTTAAATCAGAAAATTTGCCTACAAGTTTTTAAAAATACTTAGAATACCTATTCATGAAAATAAGGTACAGACTTTTACATTAAAAAAAAATAATAATACATACTTTGACAGATATTTTTACTCACATGGAGAACCTATTTGAAAATTCGATCAACGTTCTAGGCATTTACAGGGTTTATGTTCTATCATTGGCTCTTTTAAATATATAAATATTTCGATGTTGGGACTATTTTAAATAATCGTACTAAAAAATTAAAATCAAATTGCAGTTTAGTGGTATTCGAACGTTGGATCAAAATACGAGACCAAAATGGGATTTTTACGAGTTATTTCATCTATTATATGCAAAAAACCCCATAAAATATTTTTCAACTTAATAAAATATTGAAAAAAACATGTAAAGGGCGCTGCACTAGTACTCCAATGCAGCGTATCAAGCTAGTTTTCCAAGTTCCTATTACACATTATAAGGCAAGACTCCTACGTCATAAGGCCAGCCAGATGACTTAAAAATATTGCAGTGTACATGCAATTTTAATACAAATAATTCACCTCCTGCGAGAAATCGAACCCGGGACTTCTGCAGTCGATTTCCTTTTTGAGAAATTTTACCTAAGGGCAATCATCGCATCGAGTCGAAATTACTCGTCAAGGGTTGCTTCATTTGCCTAAACACAGTTTTTTTTGTCTAAACGGTAAGTCCTGGTGATGAAGTGGTAACCTTGAAACCGGTCAAAGTGTTACTAAAAACTAACGTGTTCCATACAAATTTATAAACAAAAAAGTATAAAATGTCTTATCATAAGTGAATAATGTTTTTGATAAAATAAATTTATTAAATCTACCATGACTCCTATTTGGACTCCTTACTTCAACTGTCACCAAAATTATCTTGAAAGAGCCCAAAAAACTTCTTAAGGTATATAAAATTTAAACTTAGAATCAGTCATGAATTTTAAATTTACGATTTTTTACTAAAAACATTAAATTTGTTAAAACTTAAAGATAGAAGAAAAATTATAGACCTTTTAAATTTATTCAGAATTGTAAATTTAATATGGGATTACCCTGAACTGTTATCTATCATCAACTTTAGGGTGCCTGGAAGAATGACTAGACAGGTGCCACCGTTTTGTAGCAACGATTCACGGACGGTGTATACTTGTAATGCCGCATTGAACAGACTTCATGTACTCGGCAATAGTTATTCCCACGTATCGGATATATTAAGTGTAGGGTATTGTTCCGATAGAACAAACCTTTTGAACCTTTTCAAAGATGGTGAATGGTAATTATATTGATTTATTTATGCATCTCATAATATATACAATTTTTTGTTCACTTTGCCCAGCTATAAGAAACAGTACTTACGATTTACTTGTTATATTACTTTAAAATATTTTATTATTTAATTTGTTTTTTTTATTTATTCTTAAATTGTTTAAACTTTCTACCAAATATGTTATATATTTTTTTGGTTAATTTTCTTATAAATCTTGGGTAAAAGGATGTTTATGTTTTTTTTTTTTTTAATTACTAAGTCAAATATGTCAGTATTATAATTTTTTTATTTATAAAGGCAGATTTGCCGTTTATGTTAAGAAAATAAATAAATAAAATAAAATAAAATGACTCCTACGAATTTTTGGCAAAACTAGCACCTATTTTGCTATTTTGTTTAACGTGGTTATTGGTTTAAAAAAATATATATAGTAAAACGTCAATTATTTTGTAATCATAAAGAAAAAATAAGCTCATTTTGCCATTATCTGATTCACATCCTTAGATCAACTGAGTTCAGTTAACCAAAATCACTTGAGTTGCTTCAACAAATAATACTTAAGTGTTTGTTAAGAGAAGAAATAAACCATTGTTGAGGTTTTATGCCGCACAAATTAGCACATAATAAAGTGAAGCTCTTCTTTTTCTTTTTTGCCTCTCCTACCGGAGGTAGGCGACCATCATTATGAATTTATCACGATCCTGGGTCAGTCTAATCAGCGCTGCTGCATCCAACACACAGAACCACTGTCTGAGATTTCGAAATCATGATGCTCTTTTCCGTCCCATATTCCGCCTGTCCTCTATCTTCTCCAGAATAATTGTCGGAGAAGGGCTATTTTTTCATTGCGGAATATGTGACCAAAGTATGAGCCTTTTCTTATATTGACAGTGGTCAGCAACTCCTCTCTTTGTTAATAATGCTTAAAACCGCTTCATAAAAGACACGATCTGTCCATGAAATTTGAAGCATTTTTCTGCATAATTAAAGTTCGAAGGCCTCAATTTTGTTCATCGTTGAAACTTTAAGAGTCTAACCCTCCACTCCATACAGCAACACTGGCAATGTGGAAGCTTTTATTGCTCTCCATCTTGTGCTTAGTCAGATCTCGGTTGCACAGGAGTTTCTGCATTTTATAGAAGTGAAGTGAAGCTCACGCAAATAAAATTAAACAAAATCAAAAACGGCGAATACCATATGGTTTTATAATTATATTATACATGTATTAAGTTTTTGGCTAATAAAATATATAAATATTTTTAATTTCTTATAACAGGATTACTTACCCTTGTCAGATAGATAAAGCAACTTCTGCTTATATCAAACATTTACATTTCTTGTTTTTTTATATTTATTTATCCTTATAAACTACATAAAAGTAAAAATCCACATTATTCGACAAAATTTGGTTATGAAAATAATTTCTAATTAATTTGCTTATAAATCTACAATTAACCAACGTTTTTGCATAAATTGAAAACTCGAAAAATTAGGCCACATTAAAAAGACCTAAATATTTATGACATAACAATTAAACATTTTCATATCGGCTTCATAATCAAAGAGAAGATTTTTTTAATAGTCAATTAAAAAATATTCAAAACGATTCCGTTGAGTTATTTGTGTGATAGCGTAGAACTAGTTTACCTGACATAAAACTCGATATGTTGATATAATTAATCATTTAAATATTATTTATGGACTTCCAAGGCACTTTGCCTACCCGGCAAGATAGAGTTGAAAACATAATTAGACCCAAAAAGATAAGTATTCAAGTATGTGATTGAAAATTATTTGTTGTATAAAAATATTTTTTGAAATACATTTCATTACTGATTTATTTCTTTATGTTAAATTATAAATCTACATTGTTACAATAAACATAATATATATATTTTTAAATCAATAGGTTTTCTTTCATTCTTCATACTTTCACGCACCTTATAAAAGAATTTAAAAACTTTTTACAATATTATTTAAAACGATTCGCAGGTTAATTAATAAACTCTTACAAACTAAAAACATTATTGATAAATCTATCTGGTCCAAGAAGAAGTGTGGAAATTAAAGATTATTTTTAGGCGTTGTCTAGGTGTAATAATTCAACCAGATGAATCTCATCCGCAACGATAAAGTTTTCAGGTCTTTAGCTTCACAAACGTCAACAGATGTAAGAATTGAAGGAATATAGATGTTTAAATATAGGCAGAATTATGAATGTTACACAGCGTGTAAAGTGGCCACTTTAACCAGCCAATGACACGCCATAAACCCTGCGGATCCCTAGTCTTCTATATTGCCTTCTTTAGATTGTTCTTCATCTCTGTTGTAATATGTTAATATTAACAGCTTCCTAGGGGATTGAATCCAAGAGTGTCTACAAAAATTTGGATAAACTCAAAACATTGTTGATAAACGATTATTGATCGGAATCTAAGCAGTAATAAATTAAATAAAGTATTATTAATAACATTCAACTACATATAAACAACAAAATATACAAAAAGTACACATGTACACATTAAGTATTAAAAAATATATTTTCGTTATGACTGCATTTGATCAAATAATTGCTAATGTAGCTACGAAGAATTTGGTTTTGTGCACGTAGAACACAAATAATTTAAGCAAATACGTAGTTTAAAAAAAATCTTTGTCCAGGAAGATGAAGAGTTCAATTATGTATGTGAAATAGAGCCAGAACTCTGAACGAGTGATTTCAACTCGATGGCTGCTCTCATGCAGAAATCCCAGTCTAGGAAATCAGGTGGAAATAAGTCCGATTTATTACACAGTGTTTGACGCGTTCGCCTACCACTCTTGAGTTCACGGACTCGATTCCTGGCGGGTGGAAGTGAAATATTGATTTCAAATGTTGTTTAAACTGAAGTGTTTTATTGTTTCTGAAATGGCACCCGAAGTGTAAGACTGATCACTTTACCTTCATGTAACAAATGATCGAAATATGCTGAAACGGGTACGGAAAAGGGAATGATGTTAATATATTTTTATTTTTAACCAATCAACAGGTTACCATATAAATTCCGATTGACTGGTATATAAATAGAAATTAAACTAAAATATTTAGTAACTAAGAAGTTTCGGTTTTGGATTCAGCCAGTTTCAGCATATAAAACAGGTTTCGGTTTAAAAAATTAGTCGAAACTTCAGTTCAGCCAAAACCTGGTGTCAGGATGTGTCGGATTACATTCGGCTGTACTCGGGTGCATCTTATGGCTCGTGACGATACAAGTTTTATGCATAACTAACAACGAACCGAAAAGCGCTCAAAACAAACAAATTTACTCATTAAGTTAATGTCTTTGTTGCATTGTGTATTTTAGTTGACACTTAATTTAATTAACTCGTATTTTTTATCAGTAGATTATCGTCAGATTTGGAGTGGCTTTTCATGTAAGTCTCGATTTCAGTTTCAACCGAACCTTGAACAGAAGCCAAAGGTTTGGGCTGAAAATCTTATTTTGGTCAGTCACTAACAATACGATACATTTAAAAAATACGTGCTTTTAGTTTATTTCTTTAAGTTTACTTATATGTCAAGAAAAAAAAAGAAATTAAAACAAAACTCAAATTTTACAAGATATAAAAATTTATCCCTAAATAAACAATCTTTGAAAAATGATTTGAAATTTCATAATAAAAGCTAATTCGATTCCGCCAAAGGTCATTGCTTATCATTTTTTTAAAAGTATAATACTCGGATGCTTATAAATGCGATAAAAATTATTCTTAAAACGTGAAATTTGTGTTTAATTACGCTTCATCTAAGCAATTTAATAACGAGTATCAATCAAACGATAAAAATAAAAGGGATGTGTATGAATAATGCGTAACATTATAATAATTAACGCATAAATATAATATAATCATGATCACCTATTTTGTTATACATTAGAAATTGAGTTTGATTTTGTAATAATTCGGATTGTCTGATTGAGTTCGCACATTTTTGGTGGTTGAGTAGTGCCGCGATTAATTCAATAAATTTAAATTATGAAATTTAAAAAAAAATTAATAATGTAGAGTTATAAATACATGACATTAGCTAAAGTAACAGAACGTCAAACTGGTGTGTTTTTCGTACAGTTTTTTCAAGCTTCTCATACTAATTACTCCTTTTTTATCTGGTGTTAATTATCGGTGTTTTTTAATGTAATTTGTCGTTATCTCAGCTGATTTCTAACTTATTGGTTTAATGATGATCATTGGATCAGTTATTGAACATTTTATTAGTGTGAGTAGTATCGGTTAGTTCCGTCTTTGTGTTTAATATTTAGAATTTTAAATTTATTTCTGATTTTTTAAAAAATTGCAGCTGAAAGAGCTTTTAAATTTTGCTAAAATGTGATATAAGTTGTCGGTTTCTGCGTTTATTTTTTATTTACTTATTTTAATTGAAATAGAGCACACGAAAACATATTCTTATGTGTGCTCAAATAATAACAATGTACATATTTTGCATTTATAACTTGTTGATTATTTATAAACCTTCTGTTTGTATATTGTTTTTTTTTTAATAAATATTTTTTCCCATGTCGTATTATTTTTTGCTGCCTTATATTATAAAATTGAATTTTATGACTTCGCCCTTTTTTCAATGGGAGTCTGATTTATACATTTTCTCTGGTATTGTGATCATGTTTCTGTTGTCTTTGATAAAAAAAATTCAAAAATATTTTTTTAATAATATTGTACATAAATACATATTGACTCGTCGAAGAGTCGAAGAACTGTAAACTTTGTTTTTCATTCTGACGTTACTGTTTTTATGTTTTCTATAAATGTGCGAACTTCCATCAGAGTATTTCTTTAGTGTATATTGCAATGTAATAATGTAACAGCAGGTTGGTGTCGTTGCCTGGGCTATTTGTCAATTCCTCCGGGTCAAAAGTTCCCTCTGAATGAGATCGGACGATTTGGTGTCTCTCCTCATTCTGTTTAGGTGATCTCGGTATCACAATTGATTTATTGAATGGGTAGGTGTACTACTTGCCTTTTCTGTTTATTTTTATATTCTCTATAACCAATTCCGATACATTTAAATTTATTTTATTGCCTTTGTGCTAGTCGAATTGCCTTCTCGCAGGCGCAAGAACATGTGCACGGCCGGTAAAAGAGATTTCTGCAATTAGGACCGTGTAGGTAATGTAGATTATTAATATATTCATTGGTCGATTAAATCAAGTCACTTCTTTTACCATTACGCTGTCCTGACAGTACGCTGTAAAAACATGAATATTATTTGCACTTGTAATTATCAATTTGCAGGTAATAAATACTCATGTTAAATACTACTTTTTATTCTTCGTTTTTATTCACGTTTCTTGATGAAATACTAAGTGATTAATTTTTTTTTGTTGTTCATGGTTTTGTTTTACCATTGAGCATGCTTTATACGTTAGGTACTTGGTTAAAAAACAAAAAAAAAACAATTCAAGAACAAATTTTGAGAGAACAGTGTTAACTGTCGTTGTTTCAGATCTTTCAAATTAAATGTTCTCGTATTTATACAAAAATAGTAACGATAGAGAATTTAAATATATGTAAATGTAATTGACTTGATCTATTTTATCTTCATACAAAGTGTTACGACGTAAATAAAAGACTTTCAATAATGTTATTTTAATAAGTTTAAATTCATAAATACATTGTTACGGCTTGAGTTCAAGCATCAATAAAAAGTTCAAAAGTAAACGAAACGTGTTACCTCAAAATGGATAATATGATATTATTTGTAAATGGAAAGCAGACGGACGAGATATGATTTTTACCCTTAATTGCATGGTATATCTAATTTGATACACACTAAAAAATTACCATAAAATTACCAAAAACGAATAATAAAAACGATTTTGTAATTTTACGAATTAGATACATAGCCAAGATAGGACAAAAGAAGCGCAAAGGTCCGATGACTCGGGTAACTCGGGTTCCTTCATCTGAAGTTCACAAGATAAAAAGAGTCATTGAATATTAATCAACAAGGCAACGCTGTAAATTTTTTTAATTCAAATGTGTAATTCAAACAACAATGTATGACAAAATAATGTATGGCAAAATAATTTAAAAAATGCTTTTTCCCTTTTCTATCAATAAATGTATTTAAGGTAAACACATTTTTTGTACCTTATATTTCCATAAGTTTAACCATTGCATAGTGTCGTAAATTTGATTCATGGAAATTATTTTTCCATCAATTTTTAGCGTATGAAATATCATTTTTAGTAATAAAATTTGAAAAAAATTATCATGCAATGAAGAATTAAATAGACAATGATTTTAAGCTGTTATACTGACTGCAAAACACGATTAAAATTTTGTTTTTTTTTTTAAAGATTTCAGTGGCTCATTTAATAAGCCATAAAAAGCATAGATATTGCATTCATTTTTGATAAAAACTGGACGTAAGGAATGTTAGAAATGGGCTACTTTTGTGTAGCCAATTATTTTTATTTGAGGCTGAATTTTAAAAACCGGTAAATATATTCAATAAATGAAATGAATGCATGATCTATAGATGATCTACAAATGTTCAATAGATGATCTAAATGAATAGATAAATAAAGATACTGGAGTTTAAATCTTACATGCGAATAATGAACGGTTAAAAGAAAATAATATGGAAATATTGTACATTAGGAAAGCATTAAAAAATTATGTTCCTTCGATCAATAACCAAACAACTTTTCAATATAGCTCGTTATAGTATGTTTCATTGTAACGCCCTCCCTTTATCCCCTCTCTCTTTTTTCAACTATTCCTCACTCAATATAAAAAAAATCATAATCCAATCAGTGCATTTAAGGGTTGCCTATTAAAATGCATGGCATGCTGGTTTTATATTTTTGTGCAACAACTATGGTAAAGGTGTGTAGTGGGTTTTTCATGTTGGTTTAATGGGTGTCTTAACAAAGAGACGGGTACATCTCGAAAGCGGTAGACATAGAAAAGTCGGTAAGTGGTTATATACAAATATTTAATAACACTAAGCGAATAGCTGATCGCTTATTACAATATCAATTTTAAACTAAAACATGATAACATCAACCAAAAACAAGTTACATGGATTAACAAATTATAATAAACATTTCAATACCTAGTACGTACTAGTTTGATTATTAATTGAAAACGGCAATTAAATTTAATTATTTTTTGTCTGAAAGTCCTTCTGGTTATTCTAAATTTGTAGATTTAAGTAGCACTCGTCTTTTTTTTTCTATTTGCCATTAAATTATTCGTAAGTATAATGATTACTTTGTAGTCGCTGTATCTAGAAGTAGATGTACGAAACTAAAACATCTCAATTGCATGGAAGATATTATGGGTTGCTCTTATGAACATCCAAAACGTGAGAGGTTTGCTGTAATAATTTATTACATTGTAAATTTT
The DNA here is from genome assembly GCF_059751315.1 of Micrasema longulum. Taxonomy (NCBI): domain Eukaryota; kingdom Metazoa; phylum Arthropoda; class Insecta; order Trichoptera; family Brachycentridae; genus Micrasema; species Micrasema longulum. The sequence continues at coordinate 693,672 of NW_028277729.1, forward strand.
GCAACAGAATAAAAAGGTTTAACCCCTGTTCCTATGTAGATGAAGACGTTAGTCTAAATAAATGTACGTAGCTACAAAATTTAATAATTTTCAGGTCCGCATTTGTTTATAAAATTAATTTTATGCATTAAAATAAAATAAAATCACTTTGTTTTTATGTACCACTTATATTTTTATAATTTGACAACAAACTAGTTTCGGCAATACTATGCCTTCTTCAGGGTTAATTACAAACTAACATAACATATATAATTTTTTTACAGTGAAAGTAGAGTAGGTGTGGCTACGAGAGTAGAAAAGAGAGGGGGTTTGTGTGTGGATTTGGAGAGAGGGAAGATATTTAAAATGGGACTATTACTAAGATTTATTTGATTATTAATAATATTTAAATTTTTATTTACAGCCTTTCTAATCTCCAATATTTCAAAATAATCAAGTGCATATCTACGTAGCAACGCTCACTCTACATTTACTGTTAATTTGTTTTATATGTTATGTTAGTTTGTAATTAACCCTGAAGAATGCATAGTATTGCCGAAACTAGTCGGTTGTCAAATTATAAAAATATAAGTGGTACACAAAAACAAAGGGGTTTTATTTTATTTTAATATATTAAATTATAATGTTCCACAAAGTAAGTCCAAACATCAGAACTATTAATTTTATACATTTAATGTTCAGTACTAAAAATAATTACTTACCATTTTTTAAAAGTTCTTCGTCATAACGGACACAATAAGTCGCATAAAAAAAGTAAAAACGCATTTTGCCCACTTTGATCAAAACAAGACAATTATTTTACTTTAATCTTGATGTCTGGACATGTAGAGCGAATGGACAGCGGAAGAACGGCTAAAAGGATCTACGATGCGAATTTTGATGGATGCAGATTCACGATCAAGTTCATCAAATACTTGAAGATGGACATGTCAAAAGTACGAATAATCGGCGTGCGTCCATGAGAAGATGTATGAATGTAGAGGAAGCGAGGTCTGTATGCCAAGATATAGTGTTACGGCGTTCTATTCTCTCTGCTTACCTTTACGGCGAAACGGCGTGATGGTTTGTGTGTGTGTGTTGACTAGTTTTAATGATTTTTAAAGTACCGTAAGATTTTCCTAGTCCTGTGGGTGTTTTCTGCAAATTGAGAAATGCCGTTTTTGTGATCGACACTATTTTTAGAAGGTGATTATTTCAGTTTTTTGTATGAATAAGGTCTGGCTGTTTTTAGTAGAACATAGAATTGACCGTACTGCACCTGATAACACCAAAATATATTTTTTTCAAAATTGTGGACTGGCTACTTTTTTCATAACTACGTTCATATTATAGTCTACTTTTTGTGTATAAGTAAATATTAACCTTGGTAAATATTGCAATTTTTGTAAAAAAAAACTTACTTTTCATTATTACTACTAATACTACTACCATCACACTTTTTTTCCTGTAGGAGTATACAGAGAGGATGGACCGCTACACACGTCTATCCTAACATACATTCCTTGCTGTTACCACATTCATACATCTTGTCATACGCGTTCTTCGGTTGAATGGAAAACTTATATATTGCCATTTTTGTAATATAATACCTCAAGGGCGCTTTTAAAAGTGATCTAATAAAAATATATATTTAATTTAAACTTTTTCAAATTTGTAAATTAAGTAAAACGATAAACTTTGGCGGCCTTCATGGTGTAGTGCTCAAGACGCTCGACTCACACACTGAAGGTTCCGAGTTCAATTCCCGGTGAGAACACAAAAGTAAATATGTGATTTTCTCAATCCTGGGTGTTCTATGATGTAATTCACCACTGTATTTAGGCCTCCTGGCCTGTTGTGGTGCAAAAAAAAAGTGCATGCTGCGGATTTGTTTAGACGATTTACATCAATAAAATTTGTCAAATCATTTAAAAATAACAATTTCACTCTTATTGAGCAAAATATCAAAAGATAATATTAGTTGTAAAATAAAATGTAAAACTGTAAAAAATATCCTTAGACTTGACCTGAATAATTATATATATATGAAATAACCTTTGAAATAATTAAATGCCATAGAAAAAAAACTATGTGATGACTTCAAAAAGCCAAACAGTTAAAAAAATAATTTTTTGTCGTTTAAACTGTTATTCTTAGTACATTTCTTTATTTTTTTACAGAAAAACTTGTCTTATAAGTTATATTAAATCTCTATTTTATTAATTTGAATAAAACATGATTAATATTTTTTTATTGATATATAGTATTACCTAGGTCTGGCCCTGATATCCAAACGATTTAAGGGTGAATTCTTATTGCGTCACGTAAAAGTTTCCCTAATTACTCATGTATTGGAAACCGCCCTGTTATTACCGGGTATAAATATGATTAAGTACAAAGAGATGAGATGATCCGAGCTGCTGTACATAAACGATTTGAGAATTTATTGTATGCGAGATAACGAAATTGGATGAAGAATGATTGAGAGGTTCGCATTTTAATGGAATTAGTTTTTTCAAAAAACTTAAACGGTCCTGATTTGAATTACAAAATAAAAAGTGCAATTAATCGCCGATAACCTATTGTATGGAAGGTACAATTAATTAAAATTATTCATTGAAAACTTTGTTGGTAAAAAACGACAGGATCGTATTTATTACTGTTTTTTTTTTCAATATCTAATCGCATTTTTTGCCGATTCTCAATTCTTCAAATAAAAAAAGACCAAAACGTTGGATTTTAAATCGGGCAAAGGTTGTTTAATTTATTTTTAATTTACTTAATTTGCGCCGCTGAATGAGTAATTTATGTATACCGGTTTTGAGCTAACAAGCTTATCATTAAAAAATTTGCAAATACGAGTCAATATGCATTATATGTAGATATTTTTAATTACAAAATATGCAAAAATAAAAAAAAAATAAAAATGAAAAATCATAATAGTAGAAACTACAAGTAAAAGCGAACTTGTTTAGTTGTTTTGCTTTTGTCATATTTATTTAGCATTGTTGCTTCAGCTATTATTATTTTTTTTCTTATGATAGGATACTCAACACAAATGAAAAATTTGATTGAGACTAGGTCTAAAGGGATCAATAAATTTTGACCCTGTATAAACAGAAGATATCTCTAAGGTGTCCAGTGTTTGATAAGTAAATGTCAAACACTTTCAATGTTTTAAAGTTTTTTTTTATATTATTACTCGATAGCAAAAAAATGAATTTCTGCTTCAATACAGGCTAACGATGGAGATAACGTTAGCAAAATCCAATGTAAACAGTACAAGCCATAATCATGATCATTTCTCTATCCGCACCTGTTTTCCTCTGTATCATCCTCTGCATCTGCAAAATTGAATGAAATGAGGAGTGTTACATCTACCTTTCTTAACCACCAACACGATACCGGTAGCCGTGAACTTGTGATGTAAAGTGCACCATATCAGAACCTTAGGGATAATTTTAAAGTTTTTATCCCTTTCTAATATTCCAAATCATCTTTTTCAATATACTGTTATCAGTGTACAAAATTTTTAAAGTTATCAGCTGATTAAACAGCTTTCTCGCATTTTTACGGCAGATAGTTGTACAATTAAATCAAATTAACAAGAGGCAGCAGATACAAAAAATTATTAAACTTAAGAGCTCAAGGTGTCTCAATAATATTACGTACATACGTGTTAGTTCAAATGAATACACGAACATTGCTAAATAAATCAGTGTTTTAAGTAATGTCAGGTTATCAGCGTATTAATTAAGGTGGATTATAAACATCACAAACTGCATTTGATTCACTGATGTATATTATTTAGGTATTTATAGCAGGTGGTAACAAAGTTTAATTAAACAGGCATAAAATCAAGATCATTATTTAATTATTAAAAAACAATATTCAATTTTCGAAAATGTTTTCACGTATGTATTGTTCCGATTTAATTCGAATGAAATATGGTAAATTTTGATGCAATCGATTTTTACTGTTTTTTTATGTTGTTTTTTCGACAGATTGTAATTATAAGAAGATACGTGATTATTGTATTAGAGAAGTCTGTGCAAAGTCTAAAGTGGCGTAGAGTTGTGGAGTTGTGGAGCTTTCTCTTACAAAGAAATGGCTTGATGGTCTGTTATTGTAGAAAATTTGGGATTCGATTTTTTTTTCAATAACTCATAAATATATTAACCAATATACGAAGATTTCCTATATATTTTATAGTGTCGTAGCTGCATGTTAATTATAATGAATAGAATGTATGATTATCAACCTTTGTTCTAACTTTAAATATAACATGAAAAAATTTTTAGCCTCCCACCAATATGTCGTTAACTATCAAACCTGATCAGTACAACACATTACATTAAGTTGTCGAAATTAAAGAACTTATTTTGTTTATTATAACTAATTCTTTTAATTAAAATGAATTGTTTTTTTATTTCAGATCAATTTTTATATTTTGTATTGATGTAATAAATATATACAAACTAAAAGATTCAAAGCAAAACACGCAAATTTATGTGAATTTCGATTAATATGCAATTATATTAAAAATAACTTCAGTTTCATCAATGTTTCAGTGTATTTATGACGCAGGTCTTAATTTTATTTAAAAAATCATGTACATACGGACAATGTAAATCTGAAAATTGTTATTTGATGTCAAGTCAAGTTATTAGGTAATTTGTAATTATTTTCACAATCAAACTGTTTTTTTTTAAAATACTAGTGTTTCGAAATAATATGATTGATAATCATATTTATGAAGGTTTTTGTTACTTAGGAATATAAGACATAATGATCGATGAATTTCAATCAATAAAAATAATTTTATATAATATTCTATCTATATTATATTATTAAAGAAAATCAAAGTAAATCCCCCCAATAAATCAGTGATAAAATTATTGCATAATTGCACATCCGTTTGTTATAATTTATAATCATTATGATAAAAAAAGTAATGCTTTATTAAAATATTTCATTTATTGAAAATAAAAATGTAATAAATAATGTCACTTTTAAAAATAAAAGAAATTGCAAACTCTATGCAAAACCTTGCGATTCAAAATAATAAAAACACGTGTTAAATGGATAGCCACTGAATAGATTTTCTGATCTCAAGAGTTTGATCGCATTATGAAAATGTTTGATTTAGATTAAACAATTTATTTATCGATGAACGAAAGGCACTCATGAAAGTAAAGTTAAAAACTTCATACACAGTTTTGTAAATTAAAAAAAAAAATGTTGTTGCAATCGTGAATAATTTTTAACATACATATTTGTCTGCGTATTGGTGATTGTGTTTTTTTAAGTACGATTTTTCAAAAAGATATTAACACTAATAATCAAATATTTTACAACATCATAATTTAACACGAAGTATTACAAACTGAATATCCTGATTAAATTGAATATTCTGATGTATTTAATTTATAATTATCTAGTTACAAAAACAAATAAAGTCATTTTTTACCCTCTGAGCAAAACAACATTTAATAAGAAAATAAAATTAGTATGTGGCAAAGGTATTGAATGCATTCAATAAATAAATTGTGCAATGCTGTAATAATACGTGAAGATTTATTATATAATATTAATCAAATAATAAAATAAAATAAATTTCTTGGTAAAAAGAGTCAATAAATTTCAATGGATCGGGTTAAAATAAAATTGGTGTAATGCATTGTTACTATAGTTAGTTATCATCGGGTTTTCCCATATGGGCGCTTGAAACTTGACAATGTATAAAGGCCATGTTGGTAAAGCTACCGCTGTCAAATTTATAAGTTGTAATAATTCATGTTGGACAAATCATCATGAATGGTAAAGTGTTCGTTAGGAAAATCCTCTTCAGCATCGAGGTTCATTTTTAAATGAATGGCTTAGTAAAGCAGCAAAATTGTCGCATTTGGGAAGATAACAATCCACATGAGATCCATCATTGAAACCATCCACCACATACCCGAATTCGTTTTAAAGACTAAATGTCTTTCTTTGGATTCACTTTTTTTTTTTTGTTATTAATTGATTATATTTCATCCTCTACTAACCAAAATCAGTAAGTAAAAGCGCGAACGAATATATTTATATTTATTATTATTTAGAAAAACAACCGCAATACAAAAAAATAGACACAACATCATAAAAAAAACATAAAATAAAGCCAAATCAGTTTTCAATATAAATACAATTATAAAAAATATAGTTCAGTTAGATATTAATTCATAGAAGTGCATGTGTGCGAGTTTTTTTGTTTGAGGATGCGTGTGTAAAAAAGTGGAGTGTGGTTATGGTAGGTATGTGAATATGTGTGTGAGTGTATATGGGTGTGAGGGTGGGTTTATGGACAGGGTGAGTGTGTGTTTGATATGAGTGAATAGAAACAACTTAAATTTATAATGTAAAAAAAAAAATTCTCAAATTTTTTCTTGGGAAGCATTTCAATAAGCTGATTTCTGGAAGTATATATAATGCAAATAAACTGAAAGAGATCAAGTTCGTATGTTCCCAATAACTATACTAGAGCGAGATCTGATACACTGTTTTACTCACCCAGAAGCCGTACAAATGCAAGTCAGAATTTACCTATTTATAGGGCAATTCGATTTCTGAATACGGCTTCTGCGAATAATATGGATCTATTTTTCTGTACATATCGGCAGTTTAGCAACTATCTGATTTCTAGCTTGTCTAGCTTCAAAAATAATCATATCAAATTACCACCTTTTTAGGAAAAAAAGACTTGATTTATTTTAAAAGGCTTCACGTGTGATATTTAGTAAACACGAAAAAAATAAAATAGGAAAGAATTCATTTGTTACGTATACCTTGACGAAGAAGCTTGTTTGCTTTAAAACCGGAGAAAAAAAAACAATAATAATAATAATAATAATAAAAGTAATACAATAGTGGTTAAAAACAAAGTTGTTTTCTTTATTTTATTACCTGCTTTCTATTAATTAATTTGTAACTTATGTTTACAGTTTGCATAACATGACGGGTTAAACAAACCGTAAAGTAATGCAGACTATAATTGTCAAAAAAAAAAACAAATAATCTCTGTAAATGCCTAGATTTTCATATTCCCTTCTCAAAAATGGTTTTTCTCTGTCGCAACAAATTTACAACTTATTTTATTTAAATTTAAAGTTTGAGCCGCCGTCATGCATATACTCTCATATGGGAAATAATTTTGTTTAAAATCACTAAGCATAAAATATGTGTATTTACTAATTTTTTTTCTGCTATTATTAATGTTTCATAAACACTCTTTAATAACATCTTATTTAAATGAAAGAAAAAAGGATAACTAATAAATCTAGTGTTTAATCAATAAAACTATTTTCGTTGTGTTATTGCTAGTATGAAAACTGGAGTAGGCATTTGTTATAAAGCCTTTTAACAGAGACCCTTGACCCAGAAATATAAATTAAATGCAGAATTGAGACAGAAAGAGCTGCTTATTATAAATTGAAATCCTTATTCTGCAATGCTAATCTAAACTTCAAAATAAGGCAAAGATTGGTAAAATGTTATGTGTGGTCTGTATTGTTGTATGGCTGTGAGACTTGGACTCTAAAAGTGAACACTATAAATAAGCTGGAGGCTTTTGAGACGTGGTTGCATCGCAGAGTGCTTAAGATATCTTGGACAGACCTAATAACGAACTCAGAAGTCTTGAGTCGAGCTAAAACGAACAGAGAACTCTAAACCACCATAAAAATTTGTAAAATTTCATAACTGGGACATAAAATGCGTGGAGAAAAGTACCACTTGCTTCACTTAATTTTGAAAAGGTCAGAAGGGCTGAAAGAAGACAGATGTCCTGGCTGCGAAATATACGAGACTGGACTGGCTTCAGGACTGTGGAGCAGATTTTTCGAGCAGCACAGGACAGAGAGCTTTGCCAGAGTGATTGCCAACGTTGGGTATACCTGACAAGGCACTAAGAGAAGAAGAAGAATAATGCTACATTATATTTGTTGGTTCATGTAAAACATTCAAATAAGTTTGAGGAATTTCTTGATGGAAGTTTGTAATTGAAATACGTAGATTGTAGGCAGAAGGCCTAATATAGCCATCGTAATAGCATAAAACAATATTGAAATTTCATAGCCTATGCATAGTTAAAACTTCTTACACAGTTTGATAAAAAAAATACATGGAATTTGTGTACATTCTTAAAAATTATAAAATTGATAAAATCTACACTTCAAGGTGTCAAAATAAATCAAAAATGTTTTTCCTTTTTCACGATTCAATAGAGGTTTTATGAGAGTCAATAAAATTGATAAATAAGGATACTGCTTGTAGTATTTTGCCACTTTGCGGATAAAACCAATTACTGTACAATATTTAGTAAGCACAGAAATATACCAGCTGTATTTTACGATTTCTCGGAAAAGCGGTGTTGTACTGATAACATGATAACAAGATAATTGTTATTGGCACAATAATTGCTCTACTGATAAAGCAAATAGATACCTCAATAATTGTTGCCACATTATACAAAAACAGTATCGACGGAAACAATACAATTACTTAAAACTCATTAAAAATGAACGTTGTCTCGTGGCTAGCGTCGCGGTCTCACGGATCATTTTATGCACATTGGTTCAGAATATGTAGATTAGTTAATTAGTTACACAACTAGAAATTCTTTGGGATAGATTTTCCAGTATTTCGTAGATCTCTTCGCCATTAACAAAATATTGTATGAAGATGGATTAGCATGGATTAGCTCGAAGTCCTATATATTAATCCTGTTTATGAATATATTTCATACCATTATTTTATTGCCCTTGTTTGTCTTTGCTATACGCATTAACGGTATTTTTATTTAGTTTCTTTTACATAAGTTTCTTAATAGAACATTTGGAACATAGGCAGTATAAAAAATATAAAACACATTTTATCATATGATCTAATTTATTATAGTTTCGGTAAAAATACGGAGAGAAAAAAATCTATTAAGTATGCATACGCCTGCTGCGCGCGCACTAAATCTACTCTTGCATGCATGCGGTTTAATATGTTAATGTCATATAATACACATGTAGAAATGTTTTCTAGTGTAACGGTTTGGAAAAATTGATGTTGCAATTCGAACCATCACATTTCGAACGGTGAACCCCCGAAATTCCGCGACATTTACTTTGAATAAGTAGTAAATAATATTTTTGACACGTGGTGACTATGAATTCATAAGTAATCGGAAATGGTACCGGAGCGGATTGCAAGCCCCTTTATGCGAATCAGTGCAATGTTTGATTCAGCTAGGTCAGCAAGTACCCGTGGTCGCAAATTCAAAAGAGTCGTTTGAGCGAACAGAATGCGCAATTTGTCAAATCGAATTATGAAACCGGCACACAGGGTTGCAAGGAGTCGATCTTAAGAAGGCATCTTTTTAAAATTTAATTTATTTTTTTAATTAAAATTTTTAATTGAACTCCTACGGGTTACATACATTTAACAAAATATTTTTACTTTTAAAATTCACATTATACTGTTAATAATAATATTTTTAACATCTTTTGTAAAGGTTGTCGGAGTCTTTTGTTTAGTTTTGTCTGGTAGTTTATTGTATAATTTCAGTCCATGGTTTATTAGTCTCGATTGTCCTTTTCTCGTTTTAGAAAGTTGTATATGATATTTATCTGATATTCTCGTATTATGCTTATGTTTACTTCAGTTTTTTTCAAGTTTTAATTCTTCGTCTACAATTACATCAGTGGCTAATTTATGAATAAATTTTAAGGATTCTAGTTTAAAGAGTTCAGTTACATTTAATTGTTTGTTTAAAAAGTTTTTTGGTTGCTGTTAGATAGGGTTGATCATAAATAATTATTTATTAAAAACCTTTGAACTCCGAATTAACATACTGCAAATGGTTATAGAATTTGGAAATTCCTCCTAAATTCGGTGATTGGAAATATTATCTAATATTCAAGTTGTTGTGTTAACTTTCATAAATGGCATTTTTCATTTTATTTATTTAAACTTTCAACTTCAAAAAATGTGTTTACTTTGGCAGGCTTATTGCCTAAAACAATAACCTACAGCCGACCAAAAAACAGACTGGGTTAAATTAATATTGGTCAAAATATGGACTTTATTTAAAAAATATATAAATGGAAATTCAAATATTTATTTTTATTTTTATTAAAAATGTTTCAAAACCAAAATTATTTTTTAAAAATAAATAATATGTATTAATATGACAAACAGTACAAATGAAAAAAAAAACAAACAAAATACTACACCAAAAAAAAGGCAACCTTTTGTGCTTTGTATGGGATTACATGTTATCTAAAGTACAATCAAATTATTATAAAATAATTAAAGGTTACACATATTAAATGTAATGTAATATACATATAACTTAGTGATAAGACTGATAAATAAAACAAAATATTTATTCGAGTCTCTCACCACACGCACATATGTATATTAACAGTTATTTTGAGAACTTTATGATGATGAGAAATGTGAGATCAGGTAATGAGTTTGGAAGGAGACATGAAGAGGATACAAGACAGAAAATGTATTTTTTTTTAATTTTAAAAATGAGTGACATCAAATGAGGATATGAGGATATACGAGTACAATTATGTTTTAGGCGTTTCTTAAAAGAACCCAAAAAAGGCGCATTTTTTATATGCAGAAATATAAGTCTGGTACCTCAAACGGAAACGGAACCCTTAAAAAATGATGTGGTATTTCAAGGAATGGACATTGTTTTTTCTTCTGAAGATCGAAGTGAAAGACTATGATCAGAAAGGTTAGTAAAAAAAATAATCAGAAAGGTTAAATAAATTTAAATTCTCAAGGTTAACAAGATATTTTGTTACGAAGATACTATTTGATTTGATCATCCTTGCAAATTTTATGAGGGAGAAATGTTTAAGAAACAAAATAAGGATCCTGTTCTTTTTCTTCTCTTGGTGTTCTGAGCTGCCCGGAAAATCTGCTCCGGAGCCCTGAAGCCAGTCCAGTCTCGTATATTACGCAGCCAGGACATATTCAAAGCAAACTTAGAAACAACAACAAACCATCACGCCGTTTCCCCGTAAGGGTATAGAAAAAAAATATTAAGAGTATTTTACTAAAGTGCGAGCTTCATGCGTACAATTTAGATGTGTTGGAACCAAAATTGCGTTGTGCACTGCCAGTTCAGCTTCGATTGACATATTTTTATCTTCCAGCCCCTCAGTGACCCTCAATCTTGCCGCTCAAAATTAAATGAAGCTAGTGTTGCAACATTTCTTGCACGTTGATTTATTTGAGCATATGCTCTGGACTGTAAAAAACTACTCATTTAACATTAACATGAATCAAACAGGAACAATGAATTTGATTTATGAAAGATTATAAGCGATGTTTGGATCAAAACTATTTTTCAACTCCTTTAAACGAGATTATTCTTTTCAATTGTGTTTTTGTTATAAAATTGAATTGATTTTTTGCTAACTCAGATTTTGATGAACATTTTTCGGTATGCAATTTTGGCAACCCTGTTTTACGGTAACTACGCGGTTAACGGAAACCCACCCTAACGGCGATACTTTACGAATATCTTGGTATAAAATTTAACGAGGCGTGAAAATCGTTTATACCTTCTACCGTAATGCGTTAACTTGCCCATATATTCACGCACTGTGAATACTAAGGCAATGCTCCAGAATCTTACGATGAAAATAAAGGGTTGGAAAATTCTCATTCATTAAATACTGAAAAAAAAGAAACGAAATGAAGCGACAACGTTATGCACTTATCTCAAATTCTTTTTAAATTATTCTATTAAAATCCGTAATACAATTTTTTGTCAGAACTTTAAGGACAAGGAGTGCCGACCTCAAATGAAATGGGATTATTTTGTTTTGTTTTGCAGATTGTACAAGAAATTTAAAAAAAGACGGAAAAGTAATTTCATCTATTTCGTTTAATTATATATGCATGTGAAATTATATTGACGAATATTTAAAAATCGAACGTTTTTAAGTAAGTATCTTTGTTGAATTACCTATAATAAGGGAGAAAAAGAAAAAAAATGTTAACGCCATCATCATAGTCAAAGCTGTGTTAATCTTCAACTACAAAAAATGATTACCCACAACATTGCAAACTCCATTTAATTTTTAAAGTTTCAGTAAAAAGTTTTGAAAAAGTAAAATAATATTTTATTACGACAAAAAGTGTAGCGACCTTTGTTTCATGCATGTATTATAAAAAAAAATCATTACAAAAAAAAAAATCAATGCACATGTGTTTCTCAATAATCAATTGTAATTTATTTTTATTAGATATGGGGACTTGATACATGAATTCGGTACAAAGCAATACCATAAATTAATACAAAACTTTGTTCATAAATATTCCCATCAAGATAAGAAAAGATCCTCTCCGTGGGTCCTCGTGAGATGACGAGTACCAACCAAAACGAACAAATAAAACGACGAATATATCTCACGATTCAGTGCTTAAAAAACTTCAAACAATTTAAAGAGAAGTTTGAAAACATCACTGCGCGTGCGCAGTATGGTGGCGTTAAGATGGCCGCCGTTGATCAGCTGAGCGATATGTCATCGATACATTTGAATGAAGATTGATGGGGCAAGTACGATCGCCTTGCATCGACATTCAGAAGCCTATAAAGGTGTCGTCGTGACTATGAACTCGTTTGAAAGGTGACCATAAAAATACATTCTCGACTATTACAGTTTTTAAACGCTTTTCTACATTAAATTTGACCTTCGTACGAACACATTTTGATGTAGAATAGTACCGAGCGCGCGTTTTGTTATCAAGAAATTGGTTTGATAAATGCATGTTTATAAATTATGTGATTATGATAATTATTAGCAAGAATTATCATCATCATTCCCCGCTCCACAGCCAGTGGACCACCGAATTGGTACTCAACATGGTTCTCAGTTGGCGTTACGCCATTTTGACGTCACATGTCATGCCCGCCAAATGCTCTTCAATTTAAACAGTGCATAGAAGTATGGCCCAGTATTTTAATACTTAGCGTTTTTCTCGTTTTTAAGTAGATAATTTAAAATATGCACATATTAAACCTTTGTAAAAAATATCATTCGTCTTTCTGTACGGAAAAATAATAATACAGTTACTATCGTATTTTTTAATAATTAAAAATAAATAAATAAGAAAAAGTGAATAGTCCCAATTGAAGGATAAATCGTTGTCATTTTATTTTAAAATTAATATATCTTAAATGTGTGATAAATAAATGAAATATAATCGAAAAAACATGCTATCGTATAAGAAAAAATATCAAATGATTAAATTTCTTTATCAATTATTTAGTAGTCTAAAAATAAACAGAGCGATCCCGAGCCGCGAGCGTGATTTCATTTTTTAAAAACATTTTATCCGTATAAACACGGAGATAAATCTGTCCTGTAAAAATATTCAAAGTGCAGCGGTGAGATATTGCTGCGTACCCGAAATGTTTTAATTTAATAAAGGAGAATTTCGATGGGTTACCAAATACTCGATAGGGGTAACTTTGTAAGGACCACCCAATATATATTTTTAGTAAGCCCACCCTTTAAAAAGAAATTGATACTTTTCATATTTTTGATCAGATACGAGTAGCATTATTTTTGTCATAGAATATTTAGATAATGTCATTGTTAAAGGTGATTTTAGTAACAAGCCTGATGAATTTATGATTTCTTGAAGTGTTAGAAAAAAATATTATACGAGTATTACCGACAACACGCTTATTTCTGTGTCAAGGCAGGTAAAAAATAAAGTTCTGAGTGAGGAATAAAACCAGAACCCTGGACGAGTACATTGGACTCGATGGCAGCTATCATGCTAGAAAAAAAAATCGAGTGAAGATAAGTCCGCCTTGTAGTGCAGTGGTTGGTCCTTTCGCTTACCATGTTTTCAGTTCCTAGGTTCGATTTTTGGCAGAGTGGAAGTAAATTTTTGATTTAAAAGTTGGTTCTACACAGCAGTGTTTTATGGCTTCTGCACGGACACCTGAAGCGTAAGGCTGATTATTTTACCGTCTATGCAACAAAAATTATCGAGATACCTGCGCTGCAATTAGACTATTGATTCAGTGCCCCATACACCAATGGGTGCGGATAGGAAAATGATGATGATGTACGAAATGATAGCGATTAAAAAATAACGTGAACGTAAATGGTAAAATACTGATTTTAATTTTATAATAATCCGTAAGGATTATTAAAACAACAATAAAAAAGTTCATTGCTACGGGAAATTGGATGTGAAAAATGTTTTCTTACGCGCGGTTAAAATTAAATTTTAATTTAATTTAATTGTGCGGCGAAGTTTTTAGAAAATTAATTTTGAAAATACACATTTTAATGAAAACGAATTACTTTCACTAGTTCTTTTGAATCAACCAATGATAAATTGTTGTGCTAAATTTCAATTTACGGAAGGCTAATTCACCAATCAGCAAAACTCACCGAAGAGAACTTGTGACGTAACTCGCGGAGTAATTTTAAAATTACAAAAATAATTTTAAAATAAAATTGTTGGCTTAGTTTAATAGTCAATTAACAAATAAATAAAAAAAAACACTCAACCTTTTCACTAACAAACACGGATTTAAGGTCTAAAACGAAATTAATTCGTAACAATTTATAGATTGTTGAAACTTTTGTAGATATGGACTGAATTTCACCCCGTAGATAATGAAGGAATATGGATCTTCAAACATTGTGGATTGCCAGAATTGTGAATGTTACACAGTGGATAAAGTGACCACTTATACCAACCAATGACAGATCATAAGCCCTGTAAATGCCTAGACGTCCATGTTTCCCTGTCTAAAATGTTCTCTTTCTCTGTTGTAAAATGTAAAAAATCATTATCTTGATTAGATAATGATTAACCAAAAAAGATAACCTTTAAATTTTAATTACCGTACGATCAACGCAGGCTGTCATAGTATGCCCAATCCACGGAAGTAAAACGCTGCAACGAAATGTAAAATAAACATATATTATGTAGCAAGTTGGAATAAATATTCTTCATAGCATAATGCCGCTCTAGACGAGCAAGATTTGAGTTGAATTAGTCTCATAACGGGTTGTTGCAATAACCGATTGATTTAAATACTAATCAATTAGTAATTTACAAAACCAGTTTCGGATTATTTAATTATTCCAATGAAGTGAAGTTGCGCATCTCTGATCCGAGAATGATGAAGCGTTAACTCTGAGGTGTGAAGACTAAACTTACTTTAATGTTGTAATTTTGTTTAGCTACATTTTTATCCACCAAATATAATTACGCGAATCAATTTTTCACCTTTGCAACCCCTTCAATAACTTTATTTGCATAATAATATATTTTTTTGGCGCGCGCGGATGAAGAAAACAGTTAAACGTGTGACAACACCAGACCAATGTTTCCGGATGACCATAAAAATCCTGAAGAAAGAAATCCAGTATACCTACCACAGTTGAGGTCTTTGATTCGATTCCTGGCAAGGTAGACGTGAAATATTGGTTTTAAAAGTGGTTCTATACAGGCCAGCATGCGCCGGTGTGCACAGATTTCTTCCAGTAACTTCCAGTATAAATCTATATTTGGGGATTGGATTATCTTGCTTACGCAGCGATTTGTCCCCTGCAATTTAAACTGGAAGAAAGGATAGTTATATAAAGGTTTAGGTCGAAAAGTTTAAAACTTGAATATAATTTTTCGAAAGATGTGTTTACCTTTTTTACTTATTACTCATTTTTGCACGTATCCACGACGTTAAGAGTAATAATAATTATCTCTCATTTTTATTTACAAACAAAATAAAAAAAATGAGTCACAACAATAGTAAATTTTCTGATTATTTATGAATTTGTAATTGTTATACATTATACATTTTTTTTGCATTGTGAAAATAAGGAAATATCCTAAATAATATAGGGTGTCTTCATCAATATTATTATTACGGATAACGTTTATAGCGCCATTGTTGTAATATTTTCACCATCATTCCCTTTCCGCACGTAATGGTGCATATGGAACTGCATTAATACACCAATCACGGCGTATCTAGATCATTTTTTTGTTACATGAAGGTAAGATAATTAGTCTCACACTTCAGGCACCATTCCAGGGACTATGAAATAATCTGGTGTGAAAACACCCTTTTCAATAAATATTTATTGTCAACTATTCCGGGAATCAAACAGAGACCTCTTGCATGGTAGGCAAACGCGCTGACTATTACACCACGAGGTCGTAATATATTACAAATAATATTCATTATTTACCGACAAAATTTGAATAACTCGAATAGATTTATAAATTCTCTTAAATTTAATTATTATTTACATTGTTAAAACAATTAAGTTGTATCCTAAATAATATATGTCTTTAAAAATTATTGTTATTATAGATTACATATATAGTGCCATTTTCCGAGGGCAGAAGACTCGACTGACGCTGTAGGGCCTATTTAATAAGGCCAAGAGGACAGATTCATTTAGGCCCGTAGGGTCGATTAAATGAGGTCCGAAGGGTCGAATTTACTAGCATATAACAGACACCAACAGATGATGGTTATAATTTTAAATTACAGATTCTTAAGTATTCTATTTCAATAGCTTACTAACAGAACGTTTTGAATAGATATTTAATATATGTTCCTGTAAATTTTGAGTGGTTGTGGTAGCATTATTTTGAGGGATATATTCTTCTTTATTACATTTAGATTGCTCCGAATAAAAAAAGGGATTGTTATCACTCGAGGCCCAAAGGGTCGATCAACCGAGGCCCGTAGGGTCGATGAAACAAGGCCCAAAGTTCCGAATCTACTTGCATGGAACAGCCGGCGATAGCCGTATTTTTTTGTAACTAAATGGACCGAATGAGTCCGTAAATAAAAAAATAATTTACTGTTCCTAAACTGGACCTGAATTGCTTATTACCTTACCTTCCTTGTTACAAAAATGATCCAGATCCGCTGCAATTAGAGTATTGGTGCAATGCCCTACGCACCAATAGATACGGATAGGGAAATAATGATAAAGATAAATTAATGTTTTTTTTTTTTTTTTTTTAAATGCCACTTAAGTGTACTATTATATATTTTGCTAAGTGTGGAACGAACATCTTTAAAAAATATTTTTATGGTTTAAATGAGTATGAAAAAATATTTCAGAAAGAAAAAATATTTCAAATAAATATGTTGAGTCAATATAGCTGACATCTATCAATTTAATATTTTTAAGGATTATAAACATGGTTTAAAATTTGTTATCAATAAAATAACCTTACAATGACACGACCGAAAAATTCAATCATGTCAACCGGTTGACAAAACTGAATCAAGGTAATAATCTACAATATGAAGATGTCGTATAAACAAAGTAGAGAATTATCTTTTCCATAAAATATAAATTTAACTTTAAAAACTAAAACACACATCTAAATGACGCATAAAATCACATGATAAAATTTGAATTTATAGTAAATACCTGGTCACCTTTTTTTAAAAAGGAAATCAAGAAATTGTAAGGATCTAGTATAATATCAATTAAGTGATTGAAAAGTTTTACCCTAAATAATTTGATGTATTCCCCTTTCTTCGGCAAATAATGGTTACCACAGGGTGGGCTTCCCAATTACGAAACCTTTACTATACAGGGTGGTTAATAAAATAAAATTGGGTGGTCTCCAGTACTATATGGACCATTATATTTTTTCTACTGCAACAACGCTCCGTCTATGGCTCGAGATTTATAATGACAGGCGCCTTTTGCCACACGTATTCATTTTTTGCGTTATTTATCGACCACAATTAATAGAGCCCGAAGTTGGACGTTTAAGTTTTTAAAAGGATTTCGGGTATTATGCATCCCACTGTGATTTATTGATTTTTCGGCAAATTGATTTAATAGACTCGTAGTTTGTAGGAATTTTAATAACTATATTAGCCGGATTTAACAAAACTGTATAAAAAACCTGTTGTTCGTGTCTTAGAATGAATAACATACATATGTGTGATTTTTCAAAGAATAGCATTTTGGACACCGCAGAGTATTTATATATTTAAAGCCAATACATGTTCTTATACTTATCATACGTGTATTTTCATGTTCAATTTAAAGTTGAATAAAATCTACCCCGAGTATTCCATTACACCTTTTTCCATGATAATACTAGAATTCTAGGGTTCAGTGCTAAAAAAGCTCTTGGTGTCATTGCGAACTGTGTAGATTGAAATGTCACTTTGTAAATACGAGTATTCGAGATTTTTCTTTCTCCTTATTTACTTCCCATCCCCTCTCCTCTTTTCATAGTGTAGTGCAGGTTTAAAGATTATTTTTGTTTCAAATTTTGTATAAAATTACAAGATTCTGTATTAATACCGATAATCTGTCCATATACTCGTACTTTTTATATTCTCAAAATGAACGGTTTGGGTAGGTAGGAAGAAATTACTTCAAGACAATAATATGTAGGTACGCCGTTTAATGTATAAAAAATGTATTGTGATTTTCTACTGACATTTCTTGGTGGAATTACATTTAATTAAAAAGAATAAAAATAAAAGTGTAAATAAGTATTTTTATTATTATTATTGAATTCCAAAAATACGTGCGACGTTTGCTCAGAGGAATTTCTCTTTTGTGGCGCCAAGAGTGTTCAATGACCTGGATGAACAATTTAAGTTCTCCAAAATGAAGGCCATTTTCAGAGAGAGTGTACAAGTCTGGATTTTGTCTAAGGGAGAGGACCATTGCAGGAGACTGCTGCGAGATATTGCATAGATATATATACTACTATGCGTGTTATACAGATGTTTATTGAAATGTATGTATGTTTACGTAAAAATATTTCATTTTTATTTTTGCTTTTTTTAAATTATGTACATGTTCCTCTTTCCATTACGTTGTTTCCCAACTCAACACAGGCCTTTGGCCTCATAGAGATTGGGATACGTTATTATTATGTTATTGTAATATATATGTATTTTTATAAATAAATAAAAAAGATGTATATATATAAACAAACAAACAAACAAACAAACAAACAAACCATCACGCCGTTTCCCCGTAAGGGTAGGCAGAGAAGATAGAACGCCACAACACTCTATCTTTGCATACAGATCTCGCTTCCTCTACATTCATACATCATCTCATGCACGCGCGCCGATTATTCCGACTTTTGACATGTCCATCTTTAAGTATTTGTTGGATTTGGTCATGCCATGTCTTTCTCGGTCTTCCCCTATTTCTGCATCCATCAACATTCGCATTGTAAATATTCTTAGCCGTTCTCTCGCTGTCCATTCGTTCTACATGTCCAAACCAGCGCAGAGCTCCTTTCTTGATTTTGTCGATAATGCTTGTCTCAGCCTTACATAATGTACGGATCTCAACATTTGTGCATCTATCGTACATAGTTTTACAACACATTCGCCTGAAAAATCGCATTTCGACAGCATTCAGCCTACTTTCATCCCTGTTTTTCCAAGTTCATACTTCGCTCCCATACATCAGGAACGGGACCTCAGAGATATATATATATATATATATATATATATATATATATATATATATATATACATAATTACATATATATGTATATATATATATATATATATATATATATACACACACATGTATATATATACATGTATATTATATATTTCATTTCATTTTTTTTGCACCACAACAGGCCAGGAGGTCCAATTACAGTGGTGAATTACATTACAAAATAACCAGGCTTGAGAAAAATCACATTTTAATTTTTGTGTTCTCACCGGGAATCGAACCCGGAACCTTCCGTGCGCGAGTCAAGCGTCTTGACCACTACACCACGGAGGCCGCCGTATATGTATGTATATATATCTATGCATATAAATATACATATATATAAATATACATATGTATAAATATACATATATATAAATATACATAAATATATATATATATACATATAAATATACATATAAATATACATATTTATAAAGTGTTAAAAAAATGATCGATTGTGACAGGTCCCCGTCGATTATTTCTCACCCTCCAAGTGAGGTAAGGGGCAAATGTTCTCACATCCTCAATTCAACCAACAATCCCCTGAAGATGTGATTTCTTTTGTGATTTTAAGCATCAAATTCATATTAAATGACAACCATGTATCCTTATGAAAGTAAGTTGACTAAATTTATTTGCAGAAAAAATCCAAAGTTGTAAAGCATCTTCATTCGCATTTGTAAAGACGTTTGTATTTATTTCTGTCACAATTAATTACCTAACTTTTAAACGAAGGTCCAGATATAATAATTCTCCCCTTTCCATTTAAAACACACATGAAACGAAACGTGAATAAATCAAATTTTTTTTTTTTTTAAGTTCCCCGTCATAATCTGTTTTTGAACGACTTCATTTATTAAGGATTTAATGTTTGCGTTCTGAAACGAGGCTTATTTAGCAAACAAGCGATTATAATGAAAGAGTATCCACTGATTGCGGCCCATCCCCAAAACGCCCCATATTTAAAAGAATCTTCGAGTAATACAACCAAAAAATGAATGAAGTCTTTTCTCATACAGACTTTCTAAATTTGTGATTAAAAAAACCGAAATAAATTAATTGACTTGACAAATTTTTGATCTTCGGGTAAAAAATAATTGTGTGTTTAAGGAAGTATTTCTGTAATTTATTTATTTTATTTTCGTTGTTTTCTGACTGCGTGCATTTTTATTTAAGCATAATTTGTTTAACTGTTCTGTTTCTCACAAGATTTATGCAATACAAGAGAACATGTAAATCGTATGTATTGAGTAAATTTGTGTTTATAGAGAATGTTTAATACCTGTATTCAGAAAATCTCAAGATGATGAAAGTACATTCTGCTGTCCTTACCTTTAAGTTTTTCTCTGCTTATAAGATAAGAATGTACTCTCCTCTGAGTTGTGTTTCTGAATCAGGCATAAGTGTCATAACTATCAAAATATTTTTCAACAGAGAGGGAAAACATTTTTGAGAAGGGAATATGGAAGTCTAGGCATTTAAAGGGCTTATGACCTTCCATATTCCCTTCTTAAAAATGTTTTCTCTCTCTGTTGAAATAAATTTAAATATGAATAACTCCCTAGGGAGGAAATCCAGCCAGTCTGCAAGCATTTGGACATACTCAAACATTGTTGTCATAACTATCCTTTAATCTTGGAAAAAATAAGTACTAAATTTTATTCCACAGCGAGTAAATTGTAAAATGAATCAACCATTTGGTGTTAATGTTCCTATTTAGGACACATAACTTATTAAAGAATTTATCTCTGATGGTTTACAATACTAGTATACTGTTTATTATCTTCATTTTGTGAGAGATCTAGTTTTTTTTTGGTCAATATTACGCCTTTTGCTCTGTCATTTGTCATTTGACATGCATAAGACGTGTATTTGTTGCAATCTTTTGGGGTCAACGAATTTGTTATATATAAAATTTACTCTAGAATCCGCAAATATTACTATTTTCTTAGATAAATCTCTCGATTACATGCCTATTTAATTGAATTACATTTATAAATATGAAAAAAACAGCGACGTTGATTAAAATGTAGACGAATTACCCGATTGATTAAAATGTAGACGAGAAATGAGAACGCGATGACAATCACCAATCAAAATCTCTGAACATGATAACGCTACATTGAAATAATACAAAGAAGACCGAGAAAGACGTGGCACGATTAAATACTTCAAGATGAACGTGTCAAGAGTAGGAATAATCGGCGCCGTGCTTACGCACGAAGATGAATGAATGTAGAGGAAGCGAAGTCTGAATGCAAAGACATAGTGGTGTGGCGTTTTATTCTATCTGCCTACCCTTACGGGGAAACGGCGAGATGGTTTGTTTGTTTGTTGCTTGGTTAAGAAATAAGCCATTTTTTCAATTTTTAGAAAAACTATCAACAATATGTATTTGGAACGTGTTTTGAGGTAAGAAGATTAAAATAGTCGTATAGTGAAGGCGTTGCCTGTCATAGGATGCGAAACAAAATGCATGAAAAAAGTTGAGATGATCCGTTCGTCGATGGTAAAGAAGCATCGTTATTATGTTCACAAAACCAAAATCCTACTACAAAACCAAAATCTTGCTACAAAACCAAAATCCTATTACAAAACCAAAATCCTACTACAAAACCAAAATTTTAATACAAAACTAAAATCCTATTACAAAACCAAAATCCTATTACAAAACCAAAATCCTACTACAAAATCAAAATTCTACTACAAAACTAAAATCCTGCTACAAAACCTAAATCCTACTACAAAAATTTAGGAATATCGCAATAAGCTATTTTATACGTGAGTAAAAAACCGAAGCCCACTTTTGTCATGTAAATCCTTTTTTGAGTTGAAATAAAAAATCTGAAGTTCAATTTGTTTTGAATTCAAAAAACTTCAATAGTCCCAAATAAGCTATTTTAATATGTACTCGTACTAATGCTATCAAAATAATAATTATTTTACATTGAAAGTTCTTTATAGATTGAAATTATCTCATTTGATTGAAAAGTTATGATGTTTTGGAAATCGGACAATCACAAAATCTAGTTTCCTGAACATTTCGTTTAATATTTTGCATATTTTTTTAAATTTAATTGTCCGTTCTTAACCGATTCACCGGAATTCAATCAATAAATTAGTTTAAATTGTAGAAGCCCGATTTGCCAAGGCACGCGGTTATCTGGAAATGAGTACCTATGGCCAGATATTACCGTAACCAACGCAACAATTCAACAATCCAACGTGGAGTGCAATAAAACAGTTCTTCAGGTAGGAATTTCTGCGTATATTTACACTCGGCCGTATATTGTAAATTGCGGTTTTAGGATCGGCCGATAACCGCTGCGAAGGTTTCCTCACAATACGACGAATCGCTAAGTTGCGGGTAGGGTTCCCAATAATTAACCACTCATTTGCTTAGTTACCATTTTGCTCCTAAGAAACCGTTATTGACCGGTAACGGTTTTTAAAAAGACTTTTTATTATTTGAAAATCAAGCAGCGCACATCAATATGATCTATTACACATTTTCATGCCCAGGCGGACAAAGAACACAGCGTTTCGTAATAAGTAGAACAAGAAATACAGTTTAAAAAAATATATTAAATAATCGTATAAAAATCTTGAAATATTCGACAGTAGATAAGTCCGTCTCGTTGCGTAGTAGTTTGCACGTTCACCTAGCATTCTTGAGGTCCTGGGTTTGATTCCTGTATAGACAAAGGCTAACACGTTACCCCTACACCTCAGATTGCTCCATACCTCTGTTCTTTTTTTTAAAAAACAAAATGTACGAAATTCACAAATAGTTGTGAATTTCGACGAAGTAATAGAAGGCAAAATGCTTGATTGTTGTTGAGCTTATTTTTCATTTGAAATTAAGGCTTGTTAATTGATTCCGTTTTTTGATTGATTATCTGATTTAGGGCTCGCTATTTACGATATATTTAGTGCAAAATTAATTTCTAAACTGATAAACAAAATGTTTTGAAGCAATGCCGTTTTATTTAGTTTTGAATTGTTTATACTTGTATTGCCAAATTCAAGTATCACTCAAAATAATTACTGATAAAATAAAGATTAAATTATAGATAAAACCCGGTTGTGGTCTCGTGTACTGAAGGATCAAAAGTACAAAGTTCGAACCCCATTCTATCATAATGACTTGGGCGACTAAATTATAATATTTTGAAAAATCATGAGAATATATTTATAAATAACTTTAAATTTGATTTGCGATGGAGCTTAAATAACCCGTTATTTAAATAAAAGGTTTAAAAAATTACAATGAGTCAGTTCTTAGTTTTAAGGTTTTAATTGTAGTCTGCAGATTGAATAAACACCCCACTAGTCTATATCTTGCTAAATCTCCGATAGGTTTACATTTTGTGTGAATGTTACGCTTTATATTACAAAAATGCCGCATCTTTGAGGGACCATTCGTTCAACCTGAAGATCTGAGAGTTCTCGCCATCCACGTAGCTCGGCTTGTAAAAGACTAGGGCTGGGGGCGAGATTTAATTTATGGATATCTATCTCATTACTTCAATACTCAATACAGTTTTAATTTAAATTGTTAATATATATTTTAAGTTTTTAACTGATTTAATTTTTAAGATCATCATGACTTTTTTTAACTTGTTTTAACTATGTATTTATTTTTTAAAATTTTTATTACATCTTTTACTTTATTTTTTTTTATGCTGTTTTTTTTTTCTTTCTTTCTTTATATATGCTTTTTGCTATACAACATACATTCATTTTTTTATTATGACTTTAAATATGTTTCTTACTATGTATTCTGTTTTTATTTCGCATTTTACTGAGTTTCAAAATATTTTTATAGACTTATTTATATATTTTCATGGTTTTTTTTTTACTATGTTTTCACTGCATTTATTAATTTGTTTTTACTACATTTTTAGTATGTTTTTACTACAATTTTACTGTGTTTTTACTACATTTTTTACCATGTTTTTACTCCATTTTTTACTTTGTTTTTCACTCTGTCCTGTATCTTTATAACTGTTTCTATAAATTGATTACTGTTTTTTATATTTTTTGACTGTTTTAGAACGGGGTAAATAACCCTAGTTAGACAGTCAAAGCAACTTTACATAAATTATAATTTTGTGTATGTAATATAATGATAAAAATAAATAAATAAATACACAGATCGCAATGACGTCAGAAGTTTATTTAGATCCAACTGCCATCTATGAGAACATAACAGAATTGCATAAAATAAATGTAAAAAACGCATGTGAACATATACTATATGTTGTCAGATTAAAAAAATATATTGTCTTAACTATTTTCATGGCGTTTTTTGTTTACATTTAAACCGTTTATGCGTTTTGCGAGCCCTGGTTTTGTTGGTTAAAGTGCGCCAATATGCTGGATCATTGTTTCCACGTAATGTGATTCCTTCGTATTGGATGCCTCCAACTCAACTCTCTACACTACGCTGATGACGAGGAACTATGGAACTGAGTAACCAGAACGCAGAGCCCTAATAGATTTATTTTTACTAAGAGTTCTTCATAAAGAAAGGGCAAAATCAAAATGACTAACTTACGAAAGCATTTTTCATATATTTTTTTAGATTGTAAACTAATAATATGCCATTTTAATTCTGAACTATCCTCAACTTCAAAACTTAAAATGTACAGGAGAGCGCTTGTTTCAATTTTACAAACTATACGGTACGTTTCAGAGTATTTTAAATGCCATGTAATTGTAAAATAGTTAGGAATGAGAAAATCCTGGCAAGAATTTAAAGCATAATTGCTTTTTAAGAGTATATTAAGGATTTAGGATAGTTTAGCTGATCATTTTGAGTGTTTGGCGTTTAGGATACACGAAAATTATAGAATAAATTAAAAATAACCGCATTTTTGGCATTTAAAGTTTTACAGAAAGGAAGGCAATTTCACAGGAAATTCTGTAACAATGTTTCAAAAAATTACGTTAAGGATGGATCAAAATTGTATAATGACATTACTAGCGTGGTATCGCATTCACGAGTTCTGTTGTTTGCAGATGATCTAAAATTGTTTTTGGAGATTTCCACCTTGTATGATTGCCGCCTTCTTCAGTCTGATATAAATGATATATTTGATTAGCGAACTCAAAACCAACTAAATTTCAATGTTTCTAAATGTTATGTTTTGTCATATACAAGGGCATTATAATCTATTTTTAAACGGTACTGTATGGGAGTGTGTTCACTTAAGCAAACTGCCACTGTCAAAGATCTGGGAGTTATGTTTGATGCTAGACTGAAATTTTGTACTCACATAGGCACTGTCTGTGACAATGCGCGCTAAATGTTGGGATTTGTTCTCCAAACAGCTAAGGTGTTCTTGAATACTCATGTCTTAGGCTTCTTTATAACTCATTGGTGCGAAGCAGACTTGAGTGTGGATCTCTGATCTGGGCGCCCCACGAATTGAAGTACTCTGTTAGGCTGGAGGTGGTTCAGAAGAAATTTCTGAGGAATCTTTACTTAAGGAAGTGCGGATACTATCCGTGGTTGTACCCGTCTGACTTCATACTGGGAATGCTCGGCTACAATAGTTTGGAGAAAAGAAGAAATGCATACTTGCTTATGTATTTTTTCCGATTAATCCGTGGTATTACGATCAACATAGGTGTAATGGAGTGTATTTTTCTTTATGTTCCTAATTACTGCTTTAGACCTTGGCAGCTTAAGCTGTTTTATCTTCCTGCTTGCAGAACCAACCTGCCAATGGTAATGCCAGTAGGAAGAGCAATGTTTTTACTTAACTGTATCTCTTCGGATTTCGACATCTTTCATATAAGTGAAAAAAAGTTCAGAGAGGATGGCATCCTTTTTTATAATTGCTGGGTATTTTTATTTTACCATCTTTGCATATTTAAATTTGAGTATTAATTTTTTCATGTTATGTATGCATTGACATATTTTTGTAATGTAAATTCGAAAAAACACTTGTTTAATCAAATAGCAAGCAAGTTAAGGTTTTTACATTCATTTTACTGTTTATATGATGGTGAAAAATGCAAACTGAATTGATATTGTAAAAAGCAATATCTTCCAACCAACCAAAAAACCGACTGGTCAAAAAAAGACTTTTTCGAAGTTTTGTACTAAAAACCATAAATATAAACAAACAGATACATACATAAAATAAAAATAACCCAATTAATTAAAACTAACAGCTGTTTTTAATTGAGAGATAAGACTTGAACATAATACACCCTTTTTCTTAAAAGTACATTATGTTTTACATATTAAATGATGAGGAATAAATAACCAGATAGTGAGTTTGGGGGGAGAGGGAAAGAGGAACCAAAGAATAAAAGGGATAAAAATATACATAAAAAAGCAGTCCAAATCCAACAAATACTTAAAGATGGACATGTCAAAAGTCGGAATAATCGGCGCGCGTGCATGAGAAGATGTATGAATGTAGAGGAAGCGAGATCTGTATGCAAAGATAGAGTGTTGTGGCGTTCTATCCTCTCTGCCTACCCTTACGGGGAAACGGCGTGATGGTTTGTTGTTGTTGTTGTTGTTAAAAAAGCAGTAAAAATTCAGGGAGTTCAGGATTCTGGGGATATATAATAATGTTTCAGGCGTTTCTTGAAAGTTACTAGAGAAGGTGCATTTTTTATATAAAGAGATAGCTCATTCCAAAGTCTAGCAGCTTTGTATGCTGGTATATTTGTATTTCAAAATAAAAAAAAAGTTTATTAAAAAATGTTTTTAGAGATTGCTTTTTTTATCAAATTGGAAATGTAAGAATATAAAATATTTTTTTCCTTTATTGGAAGGAAAGCAGTCCTGGTTGCGGAATATAAAATATAAAAGTAGTCATTGTCGCGTCGGGAGGACCTGACAAGGCATCGGTAGAAAAAATATGTATGAAAATAAATCTACTCAATCGTTTTTTGGCACAGGTTTTTTTTTAAATACATGAAATAAGTGTCGGCCACGACAGCGGGTCTTTTACCAACAGGGCTAAATAACAAAATAATTAACTACCTGTTTATTTTATTTATAAGAGGACCAGCTTAAAAAAATATCGCAAAGTGTTATTTAACTAATCCCCCTTTGATAAAAAAGATCACACCCACAATTAATAAACGCCCATATTATAATTACTTATCATCATCACCATGTCGTTATCGAAAAGCACTGCATTTGCTGGTACACTAAATGCAGCAAATATAACTTTTATTTGTTATTACAATTAGTATGATGTAGATTTTCAGTCTTACGCTTCATATTATTTTATAATTCCTTTACACGTGTTTGGATGTACTGGTGTGTAACTTAAAATTAAGATAGTAAAATGTTTATCAAAAAATTCATACACAAGTAGTAAAACATGTTGACAAAATTATTAGTTACGGAATAATAATTAATCCCTTAAGTTTAGTTTTAGCGATAAGATTTTTTAATCAAATCCGTAATAAATAATAATCATAAGTTTGAACGTCATTACAAATCTTAAGAATCATGTTTAAAATTAATATTTTATAATCATCATAATACGTATTTGCATACCTACACATACAAAAAAAATAGTACATAATAATATGTTGTAGTTAAAAAAAATATTCCTCCCTTCTTTCAGTGTATTTTTTAAAACATTTTTTATTTTTTTATTTGATAAGTTTAATTTTTTTTTTACAATTTTTGGTTTACTAACGTATGTACAAGTACATCATAGTAATTAAATTGAAGAGAGAGTGGAAATGTTATAATATTATGAATATTTAAGCTTAGGTGGAAAATTTAAAATATTTTTTGTCTTTACCTTTTTTTTGGTATTTTTTTTTTGTATTTTTTGAAGGAATACAATTTTTTTAGTATTTATTTTGAAACTGAATGTTGTATTCAATTAACTGAATTTTTGAAGTATGGCATAATTTTACAACATTGTTTATGCTTAACATCACCATCAAACTCTCATCCGCACCTAATGGTGTATTGAGGACTGCATTGGTAAATAAAAAAACCACCTTGTAAACAAATATTTCATGTCTACCCTCCGAATCCAGGGCCTCGAGAATGATAGGCGGAGGCGTCACTTACTACAAAGCGGACTTTTCTTCGCATGATTTCCTTTTTTTGATATTCTGAGAGTAGCCACCAAGTCACAAACACTCGTCTAGGATTATAATTCTATTTTACAAACAGTTTATTTGTCGTACACGTCTTTTACGAATGTTGTATTTTTCCCCGTTATTCATGTTAATATTTTATGGACAAATATACGTAAACAACTAAAATAATAAAATAACCATAATGATCACTATACTTGCAAGTACCTAAACGGAAGTGGCAAGCAATTTGTCAAAACGAGGAAGGAAATTATTTGAAACACAAAAAATAAATTATTATTAATTGTAACTCATGATTTTTGGACGTGTCAGAAAAGGTCAATTATTTTATTTTGATTCGAAACTGTCTATTGAAAATTAATCCTTGAACTCGATTTAATTAAAAATAAACGTCCTTCTGCACAAATTTTTGATTGATACAATTTTAGTGCAATGCCCCGGATAAGGCCTATTGACCTTTAATAGTAAATTAAAAAAAGAGTAGTTTACAACGCAATTATTATTGTAAACTAAATGGTGCATAATCCTTGAGACAACTTATACGATCAATCAACTAAGTTAAATTAGAATTATTGTCATAATGGCTCTCCCTTTCGTATTCTGATTTATATGTTTTTAAATTAATAGAAACAATAAATGTTTAAATTAGTAGGCAAACCATGAAACGTTGATATTTAATGCATTTGTCATTGGTCCGATCCGAAATTGGATTATGGATTTATGTTTCGTTATCGTGAGTTCATCACGGAATATGAAACCATTTGTTTCGCAATGTTTTAATTTCTGATGTTCTTAGAAGATGTTTCTGACTATGGGTCTAATGCATGTTTCGTACATTCTGGCTTTGCACTAGCTACTATCATATGCT
The DNA here is from genome assembly GCF_059751315.1 of Micrasema longulum. Taxonomy (NCBI): domain Eukaryota; kingdom Metazoa; phylum Arthropoda; class Insecta; order Trichoptera; family Brachycentridae; genus Micrasema; species Micrasema longulum. Next base: position 723,165 of record NW_028277729.1, read on the forward strand.
GATTGACCCAACCAGTGTCCTTCAAGCATTCGGCGATATCTGCTTCTTAATTAGTATAATAATAAATGAATAAAAGCAGATTTAGCTACCGTTTGTGATATTGCAAAACAGTCATGACTAAGAATGGAAATATTAGACGTAATCTTTTATACGAAACTTACAGTGAAAGAGACAATAAAAGGAATAGAGAGTTATTTTTTTAAAAAAGGAATCTGAGAAAATATTTGAAGTATTAGTGGAACTGATAGGAAGACCGTTTGTTTAAAATGGTGTATATGTTTTGTTTTTTTTGTATATTTTACACAGCGGTTGTAACTTATTATCATCAAAACGCATGTAATAAAGCGAAAAAACGTAACAGTTTTATGTTGATCGTTTGTTTGCAGGTAAACAAATACAACTTTCAATTAACTGGTATCATAATAGCTATTTTAGAATAAATATTATTTACATAAATAAAGGTTTCAGCTCTTTAACTTCACAAACATCAACAGATCAAAGAATTAAAGGAATATAGATGTTCAAATATAGGCAGAATGGTGAATGTTACACAGTGTGTAAAGTGGCCACTTAAACCAGCCATTTTTTTTTTGCACCACAACAGGCCAAGAGGCCTAATTACAGTGGTGAATTACATCACAAAGCACCCAGGCTTGAGAAAAATCACATTTTTAATATTTGTGTTCTCACCGGGAATCGAACCCGGAACCTTCCGTGCGAGAGTCAAGCGTCTTGACCACTACACCACGGAGGCCGCCTTGACCGCATTGACAGGTCACAAGCCCTGTAGATGCCTAGACTTCTATATTACCTTCTCTTAAATGTTCTTCATCTCTGTTGTAATATGTTAATATAAACAGCTCCCCAGGGAGTTGAATCCAGTTCTTGTCTACAAAAATTTGGACAAACTCAAAATATTGTTGATAGATTACCTGGTCCATGAAGAAGTATAGAAATGGAAAAAATAACATTTTCAGGCGTTGCCTAGTATGCAGGTGAAATAATTCAATTAGATGAATCTCACTCGCATAAATAAAGGTTTCAGCTCTTTAACTTCACAAACATCAACAAATGAAAGAATTGAAGGAAGATAGATGTTCAAATATAGGCAGAATGGTGAATGTTACACAGTGTGTAAAGTGGCCACTTAAACCAGCCATTGACAGATCATAAGCCCTGTAGATGCCTAGACTTCTATATTACCTTCTCTTAAATGTTCTTCATCTCTGTTGTAATATGTTGAATATTATTTCATTTAATTGATACTACTATTCACTGGGTAAATAATAAATATTATAATAAAAAGCAACTATAGACCATATTTAAATAAACGCATTTCAATTAAATTATAGATAAGATCACGTGTTTTGGTATTCATTTCTCCACCGGCAACTGACTCATAATTGTGTCAAGCGGGTAAACAAACTGTATCTGTTATTCGATAATTAATTACGTAGGTATTATTTCGCATGTGCGAATATTTCAAACAAGTGTAAAATAGTATTATAAAAGAAATACGATACAAATCAATATGAAGTATGACATAATATAAACACGAACAACTTACCTGAAAAAAGAACTGAATAGAGGAAAATGCTTTAACATTTTGTGCAATTTAAGCTCAAATATTTCCCACAAATCATATTACTACAAAATATTGTAGTATGGGTTTATCATCATTATCATCAGACTATATATATTGAACAAAACATCTACTTTATTTTATTGTCGAAATTCTCGAACAGTAGCTCAATATAATTAACTTATTAATAAATTATAAAACACCGGCAAGAAATATGCCTCCTATTTTGATGTATTTCATTTATCTCTGCCTAACTTCAAAAACAAAGTCTCCAATATATTCTTGACAAAAAGAGAAAATCAGCTTTAATAGATTGAGTTAGAATAGTTTTATTGAATGTAGTTAGTTATTTTATTTATATAACAAGTAGTTTTTTGTCCATATATGCGTTTATATTAATATCTTATATTGTATGATTCTTTTTAAGTTTTCTTCTAACAATTTGAAAAGTAAAGTGCAGGAGAGCCGTATATAAATAAATAAATAAGTTTACTTATACACACCCAGTAATGCATAAATCACCGAGTTTTCAGTCTTACGCTTTAGAGAAGCATTGCAGCGTAGATTCATCTTTAATATAAATATTTGACGCTAACCGACCTAGGTAGGTGAACACTATACTACAGGCGGATTTATTTACGCTTGATTTCCTTTTTCAAGATTTTTCCTGATAGCAGCCATCTGGTTGAAAGCACATTAATCTTCATAATCATATATTTAAAATAATAAAAAAATTGGAAATTTTTTGATAATTGCCCTAAAATTGTTTGATTTTCCAAGTAAAAAAAAAGATTTTTGTTTAGAATAAGATGGTAAAAATCTTTATGGTTTTTTTAATGAGTATTAAGCAGTGTGTTTTTGTCCTTCTTGCTGACGAGAAGCGAAGTTTCAAAAAAATGCTGCTTCTATGACATCAGGACCAGAAAAGCCGCAAAAAGATCTAAGATCTAAGAATTTTAGAGGTATTTTTATTTATCGAGAGTCCAGATGAAAATGAATATGCTCTTGTTTTTTCAACGAGCCGAGAGGAGACTATGATTTTATTTTTTCCTTTATGCCAGCCATATCACAGATACCATACATATTACATACATATGTATTTGCTGTTTTATAATATAAATTAATACTACAAGAGATACCGCGTAGGTTAAGTACTTTATATCACATTTTCGTTTGATATAATTTTATCGTCTATAGTAAAACAATTGATTGGTGACTTGATTAGGATAAATTTGTTTGTATCTATGCTTAAGCTTCTTATAATTATTATAAGTTGTAGATTGCATCGATTTTTAGTCTTGAATTTGTTACCAGGGCAACTGCATGAAATAATTCTGTATCGTATTTTTAAAATTTAAAGTAAGTATGTTGTAGGTATTGTAAATGTTTAAATATTTATTTTGTTGTGTAACTGAATAAAATGGATTTTTGAAAATATATCGGGCATCTAGAGAAAAAAAACGAAACAAGCAGTTTATTGAATGGTACCTAATTCAAACTTTTAATGAATGATGTGAAACTCTGTTTTAAAATGTATTATTTTATTGCAGATATTTTTTAATTATTGAATTTATAGACTTTAAATACTTAGATTTAACCAGATTAATTTATTTTAAAAAAACTAGATTTCTGGATGAATTAATCTTCTCATCAGCATCTATACTGTACGATTTTTCTAGAGCTTGTGGGTGTTTTCTTCAAATTAAAAAATGTCGTTTTTCTGATACACGCTTTTTAAGAATGTGATTATTGTAGTTTTTTTTTTATTAAAGCAGCCTGGCTGTATGTAGCAGATTTTTTTTCAAATTTTTCGACTGGCTGCTCTCTGCATAAACACGTTCAATTGATGCACACGAAACATAATAGGTAACTCCACAATAAATTATAATGAAATAACGTATTTTTAAAAACTTAAATGCGCGACAGGTTTTCCTTAAAATTAACTTTAGAATGTTTTACCTACATCAAACAATTTTTATCTTGTGGTTAAAAATTTACATATTTCTAAGTTATTAAGAATGAGATTGAGGGATAAAGAAAAATATAATAAATACAACATTGAAATAATTAAAAGTGGTGAATTTTTTTATCAAAAACTTATTTTACTGTTTTATATAATTTATTCATGTATTGAGCACACTGAATTCGCGCCTACGTTTGGAGTGAATCAGCTGTCAATGAAAGGGCGCGCGAAGTCGTTTAAGTTTTTTTCAGCAAATTCTCTGATCAGTTTAAAGTTCCTCGATTTTAAACGATTATTGGCCCATACGAAGTAAATCACAATTTTTATTTCATTGCATTTTTTTTGGTACAAAATGTAAATTGCACATTGGCGGGCTTACTGCCAAATGGCAATTTTTTCCAACCAACAAATAAAATGAAAGTTTTATCTATAAACATATTCAATAGAAAATAAAAACAAAAGCCAAAAATATACAAAAACCAAATTTGTATATAAATTACCTTAAATTAATAGTTTAACTCAATGAGAAAAAAGAATATGAAGAGCGATGAAAAGAAGAGAGATTAAGGATATCACCAATAAATAGCCAGTACGCGGGACAAGGCGCACTAGGAAATTCTATATTTAATAAATAATAATAATAATTAAAACAGCGAAATATTTGTTAAGCAGAATTTTCAGGTTTTAAAAGATAAAAAAATATTTGATTTCTCATACATAATTTGTGATATTATTTTCTTTAAATGCATGCATATATGCTAAGCCGCGTTCAAGAGTTTTCCAGATTTTTTATAGTTGATTCGACACCTCTTTTTTTTCCTTAGCGGATTTGGACCGCTATTATTCAAGTGTTTAAATGCTATGCTAGGAAAGGCGGGAACTTTGAAACAATAGGAATGGTTTCAGATTACGATATTTCCCCTTCTTCCTTCCACCTCACCGCTTGCTGGCGCTGTCCGGCAGCTTTCTGATATAAATTCGAGATTAACTAACTTAACTTGGTAGGTGGTAGCTAGCGAATGACGTATTTGCCGGAATGCCTGATTCGCAATACTAATAATTTGAAATTGAATTTCTGAAAGTTTATTGCTTATTATGTACTAATTATAAGATGTAATGGTCAGCGCGTCTGCCTACCTTGCCAGAGGCCTTGGGTTCGATTCCCGACATTGTTGATATAAAATATTTATTTAAAAGGGTGTTTTCGCCAATGAGGTATATAACTAGAGTAAGCATGATCGTTCAAAATATGGTCCTTCAACCTGCAGCCAATTGGCATATGTTTGATAGAACGGACTTAAGCCTGTTGCGAGCAGTCCCGCTTCCTTTTCTTCCCGTAATTACTAAAATGCCTTTATTTACGCTAAGATACTGCACAAATCGATCTGGAAAAGCGATGGTATAACCTTTTACCCATAAGTAATGTTCTTATCTTAATCAATACTTGTCTAAAATAGCTATTTTAATTTAAAAAAACGTATTATTAACATGTTACCGGTACTTATTATTTGTGAGTTATCTCCAGTCTTTGCCCTGCTCAGTTAGTCTAGTGAAACGACAAACAAAGGTGACGCTTATGCAGAAAAGAGCGACATACTGAATAAAACTTACAGTCGACCGATGTAAACAGTCCGTGCTTTTTACTGTACTAGGTGTTTTGCTTATCAAAATCGACGTCATATGACGTGACGACACCTTGCTCCTTCCGCTGGACATTCCCTTTTCTTTGGAGACGACTTTTTAGCTCTAATTTGTATGGTGTTTTATCTCTTTATAATTTATCTCAATTGTTTTCATACCAGAATATTTCATAAGCCCTGGACTGGTACCTAAATCGTAAGACTGATCATCAAATGATTAAGATCCATGTACTATTAAGTGCGAAAATGAATGCACTATTAGGTGCGAAAAGGTAATGATAATGAGTATATAAAAGTCAACATAATCTAGAACTCGCCACAATAAGTAAATGTTTATTGGCGCGTTACTAATAAATAAATAAAAAAACAGGAAATTATTTAAAAAAATCAAATTATCAAAAAATACAACAATACTTCGAATTTACAAACAATTCAATTTTTTTAAAAGAGAAATAATAGTTGAACGCCTTTTTACAATTTGAACACTTCTTGATTTTTAATGTTTGTACCGATGGTTATATGGATAACTAATCGTCATAGTTTGATTATACATACCTATAGTTGAGCTAAAAATTCGGAATAATTATTTGATTTAAGAAAATATCTGGTCTCAGGCATTCACGAGAAAATTTAAGCAACATACACGCAAGCCATTTCATCATTTGTCATTGTTCATTCAGATAGTTACATTTAATTTATTTGTATTAAATTATATAATTTTTATTTGAAGCACCAATATTTAAACCATAAGGCCACTAACCCTTGACGTCACATTTTACATGACGCTAATCAATAGTATTGCATGAGGCATTGTATAAATCTTTTATAAACATGACCATTCAGCACTAAAGCACCTACTTATTCAACTGAAAATCGATAATTTGTTTTATTTCAGGTGAAAAATGACCGTAAACCAATAGTATTTGAAAAAAAGTCAAGATTGACGTACTTAAATAAAAGTATTTATCAAAAGTCCGAGATTTGAGTCCTTTATTCTTAATTCGTTGAAAATGTTCCGAAATTATCATTTTCGACTATTGGACATAAATATTTTTCATTTTACAAAAACAAATATTACGACATGTATCCAATTGTAGAGTTCGAATATTCATTTTACAGAGTTGCATTTTCATAATCACAATCATGTCCTCAAAAAGGGCATGATCATTATTCAATATTTTTACAAAAAATATTTTCATTTCATACACATTCGGGTTATTGTAAAATTTTTGAACTTTCGACTGCATTTGACCGAGTTGCAGATCGAAGCATTAACGATTTCCATATATTGTATTTTACGATTTTATTTTACACATTCATTTGAGGACAATGTAAAAATTTGGACAATTTACATAAATTATTTTTAGTGTATTTCACGAATCTTAAGCACATACAAAACAATAATGATTTTCATAGTATATAGGTAAAGGGTATAATGTATTAAGCGTAAAATTTACGAATCCTGTGTTCATATTATGTAAGTCCATTTTCACCATTGATAATTTACACAATATATTATAATTATGGAGTAGTACTATTTTGAATGCATATGGCAATTTTCAGGTAAACAAAACACACTGAATATTTTCACAGTTATCCGGCAAACGGTTTTTAATTATTGTTAAGTACATGAGTTTGAAGAATGTTGTACCCATTAAAAAAACTTTGCTGATTTCTTGGTTAATACGATGTATTATATTGATACATTATTATTTTTTAATTTTGCAATGTTTTTTAATACAATTAGAAAAATTTGGGAACGTTGCGTCGAAAACATTTTACAAAAGGGTGTGCGTAATTTATAAGCGTGAAAGCACTACAGTTATTTTATTTGAATCACAACGTATGTATAGAGTACCTTCTACAGTGAGAAAATACTAACATTATATTATGCTTCTACTTGAGTATGTCACTTTGGACCGGGAGCATAAAGATGAGTGAGAATGGTATTGGTGTACTTACGATATTGTTCTCTGTCGTCGTTGCCTTTGGCCATGACAGTTCCGTTGGGATATATCTTTAGGTAACCGTGGGAACATTGACTGTAGAGACGGCCTGACCGCACCATCGATGGTACAGCACCACTGATCACCACCTGCGTAAATAAATAACATAATCTTAGATGAAGAATATTGTACATACACCTTTAACGGAAAGTATTGCTATTTGAATATCATGCTAATCTAAATAATCTTCTTATTCTTGTAGATGGGTGTCAGTGCTATTTAAGCTCCTGATGTCACTGCGACTATTGATGTATTTGGAACACATATCTTTCCATGATCCAATTCATTTTCATTTGTACGTTATGTTTCTGAGACCGGCGAGTACAAATAATGTTTATATTTCGTATTTTAACAATATTCAAAAGATTAAAAATGCACTTAAGATAGTAAAAAAAATACGGTGTTCATAATTTTATCTTTAATTAATATTTTATCGCAGGTTATTGCCTCTATAATCATTTTTTGCCTAGTAATGATAATATATTTTCGTTTAGTGAAAAATACGAAAATTGTTTCGAAAACATTTCAATGTAAAGGTAATAAATTGACATGGAATCGTATGAAATCTATCTGGAACATTATAATATTTCATTGTATATAAAAAAATCATTGGAATTTCAGTGCGTTTACTCTGAAATTAAAGTACTTATAGCAAATAACACTGCAATAATATACTCGAATATATTACGTAAACCTATGGATAGAAACTAACATTAGATACGTGTTCTTTTTTGTCAATTCCTAATAAAATTTGATGATAATTAGTTTATAACAGTAATAATATAATAAATACATATATTTAATATAAATTATAACCTGATTCAGTAAAAAAAAAATTAAATTACAAATCAACTAGGTTTCTACTACAAAAAACTTATGTAGCTATGGAAAATTGTTTTGGCCTTGACTTTTTTCAGATTTAAGTCCGAAAAAATAAATCCAAGTGGAGATAAGTCCGCTTCGTAGTGCAGTGGTTGACACGTCCATGTTTAAAGTTCTAGGTTTGATTTCTGACAGCGTGGACGTGAAATGTTCTAAAAGTGGTTTTAAACTGCAATGCTCTTGACGGCCACCCAAAACAAAAGCGTACCTTACCTTCCAGGTAACAAAAATGATACAGATACACAGCAATTGAAGTTTGTACTTCAATTGCCATGTATCTGTACTTGTATACATTGCCCTATGTACTACTGGAAGTGGATAGAGAAATGATATTTTGTTAAGTTCATTTATTTAGATTTGTTTGGTAGTTTGATGCATAATTTCAGTTTCTAGGCCACGATTACAGTGGGAAGTAAATAGAGTTATCTTCAATTAATTATAATAATCAATAAAACTTTAAAGTTTCATTCTATTTTTATTTATAATTTTTATCAGTGACCAAGTTTTGTCGTGACTGACATCGTCAGACTAGTGGGAGACTAATCAAATTTCAGAGAATCACTTAATTACCCCCGGCCCGGGGACATGGCTTTCGAAGGAACCACCAACCAACGGCCCCTGTTGCATTTTAATCCATTTTTCCTATAAAACATATTACAAAAGGGATGGAGAACATTTTGAAGAAGGAAATATGGAACTCTTGGCATTTACAGGGCTTATGACCTGTCATTGGCTGGTTTAAGTGGCCATTTTACACACTGTGTAACATTTACCATTTTGCATATGTTTGAACATCCGTATTTCTTAAATTCTTCGGTCTGTTGATTTTAGTTTGAATTATTCGGCTGGTGGAAGGGTGGTAACGGTTTTGGCTTTCCCGATCGGACTTGTTTCTTCTGGTTTACTGACAAGCTAATGAACTAACATACCCTATCGCCGTCAGAATTCGGAAAATTTGATTGAGGGTGACAGACAAATTGACTGTATATACCAGACTGGTTGCTCTGACGGCGATCGGGGCACTGAAAGCAGAAAATGTAAATTCAAAAAATAAAAATAGGCGAATCTTTTGAAAACAAAGATTTTTTTTGAAAAAATAAATCAATTTACCGTTTATTACAGTTAAAAAAGACCAGTTGATTTTATTTCAATATTTGTCTACAAACATTTGGACAAACTCAAAATATTGTAATAAAACTATATCTTTGAGATACGTCTTTTTTATAAAAATTCACGTAAATTCATTTACTTGTTATTATTTTATACTTCAATTATTTTAATTTAAACTCATTTATTCCCATGATTATATAAAATGATGAATGGCAACCCCTGCTTGCACTTGTATAATATAATATTTTCTGAAATTCGTTTAGTCTACCAGTCTGCGATGTCGATTATGATAAAACCCATTTATTGGTAAAAATTATAAATAAAAGTGGAACGATTTTCCCAAAATAATTCAAATGCAAATCCACCATAAAATGTCAGCAAAAAACTCAACTTATTTTCTTCAATTGCTTTTGAAGTAAAATCGCATTTTCTGTGTAAAAATGCACATATTTGTTTAAAAAATTAAGTATTTTCGTCGGTAACATGTAGATAATTCAACACGTTTTGAAGAAAAATATAAAGACATGAATATATATTTACATTTTTATACAGAATATTTGATTTAACTTTTTATACAATAGAAAAATATCACAATATCGTGTTTTCAAAATCGATATGGATGTTTTAGAAAAAAAAATTTTGTTCATAATTATAAAAATTCAATTGTTAAAAAATACGCCTTCACGAAAACGCGACGAAACTTGCTTTTACAATCCTGACGTGAAGAATTCGACGATCTATTTAAACGGTCATAAGCGACGCAGACGGTAACAATTTAACCGAATCTGGATGTATTAGGAGCGTATAATATATTATAAATTTAAAATTATACATTAAAAAAGAAAAATTATGCTACTAATAATTTCCAATTTTTATATTGTTTATTGTTCAGTATTTTATAAATCCCTTTTAATTTATAATTGTACAAAATATGATATTTTCCTATTAACTTATACTCTTGATATTGAGGTTCACGATACTTAAATATTGGCTAATTTATACAACACAGTTTTCGTGTAAAAAAGCAATTTTAAAAGATTAAAGATAAAAATACAATTGATGCGTTTATGCCACATTTTATTATCATAATTTTTTTTCTCACCACAACAGGCCAGGAGGCCTAATAACAGTGGTGAATTACATCACAGAATCATCACAGACCCAGGCTTCAAAAAAATCACATTTATTTTTTGTGTTCTCACCGGGAATCGAACCTGGAACCATCCGTGTGTGAGTCAAGCGTCTTGACCACTACGCCACGGAGGCTGCCAAAAGAAATATATTTGTTAATTTCCTTAATGACATTTTCACATCTTAATTTTCTCACTTAGCATAAGGCTTCGCATACGTAGTATTTTCTATGCCTATGGGGTACCATTACGACTAAAGATTCGCACCGAGGAGGCCTTAATTACCGCGCATACGACAGACGTCGTTTATATTAATTTCTCGAGTAAAATGATATGCCCGAGGGGTGGAATTTGCATAATTTGACGGAGAGACTTAAGTCCTAAGGCTTTGAATGAACACAAGAAGCTCAGGCCTGTTCAATAAATTTATTCGCGGAGTGTGTAAGGCGAATGCACACCTGTTTGTCAGGTGATTTGAAATATTATGTAAATATTCTCAATTGTAAGTACCTGTCTACGCATTAATATATCTCAGTAGGGAAAACAGGTAGGTAGGTTCAATTATTTATCTGAGGGGATTTTAATCATTGTTTCAAAAAGCGAAAGCTGATTGTCAATGCATTTTTACTAGAGATTTTATTTGATTGCGTGGTTAATATGCATATATATGTATATCTAGATATGTATATATATAATATACATATGTAATATATAAATATATATAAACATATAATTCTTCCATACGTGTGATTTCACTGAACTCCCCCTAAACGGTTTAGCCGATTTACATGCGGTTTTCAGCAAAATGTAGATCTTTGCTTTGCGCGTGTTCGTAAATATGAAAGTTTTCAATCAAATCTGTAAAAAAAAGTAAGAGGCATAAATCTTTTTTCATTGATCTACCATGGATGCATTCGACGAGAATGCACATACAAAAAAAATTGAAGGATGTTGTTTTTTTGTGTTTCAAAAAATATTGATTTTGAATGTTTACAAACAATATTAGCTTTTAATGAATCCCAATTAGATTATTTTTCTTTATTTTTTATAATATATTTCCATTTATTTATTTTTACTGGATTTTTGGTATTACTAAAATAATATTAACTGACATTCAATACATTTTTGAAAATCGAATTCATGAATAAAGTGCACTCCTGTTAGTGAGAAGAGCTGAGTTGAATTCAACCATAAACAAGTATCTAGATACCTACTTAAATGAAATATTTGAATATTAATAATTTTTAATTTTGGAATTCAATCATTTACAAGTACCTAGGTACCTATTTATAAAAAAAGTCTTATTTCAAGGTAATAGCAGGCAAATCAACGTTTGGGCAGGACAACGTCTGTCGGGTCCGCTTGTAATACATATAAAGTCTTGCGCTGAGATACTAATCTAGAAGAACGAAGCCGGAATGGTTGATGTGGGAATCGTTCAGTATATTAAAAAAAAATGCTACATCTGCCTATCTTTTATCAAACTATTAATTTGAGAAAAAAAATGCATAGTTAATATAAACATATTGAATAGTATATTTATTTTAATTGCATATTAAAAAATAATAAGAAAACATACACAATATTTTTTAAAAAGGATCACCATAACTCCAAATGCACCGAATAGTTAATAAGGCACTAATTATATTGAATATTGAAACACCAAATACAACATAGTCCGATAATCTGTTACTTGAAGTCAAGTCGATCAGTAATACAATAGAGAAATATCACTTCTTTTTTTGACATTTTTAAAGTAAAAAAGGTCTATGGCATACTGTCCAGTAAATTTTTTTTTCCAATTATTAGTAGCATAAAAAATTCTTTTAAATATTGTAATTTCGAATTCCCGCAAAAACGGTCATTTTATAGGCCACGCCCCTAATAGGTCACGATTCGTGTTTATTTGATCCTTGCCATTGAAATAAGTGTAGAAAAATTTGTGTAAAAAAACTCAGTGCACACCACATCTGAGGACATAAGTCTCATTGGCGTTGCCCACATACACTTTGCTCGTTGTCAAAAAAGAAAAGCTGCCCAAAAGAATTTTCCGAAATCTAGTAGCCTTATCGTCTTGGTGCTGAAAGAACGTAATCCAGAAGTACATAATTTGTACTGCATCGAATTGAGAAAAGAAAGAAGTTAATTCTTCACTGACTGGGATTAAATTGATTAGACATGATTAATTCACAGAAATGATTACATAACTTTTTAAAGCCACCAGATCTGTATATCTGACAGAACAGAGCCACGGGTAGTAGCGAAAAGCTCCATTCGGTAATCATAGAGAGTAGGAAGGGACAAGACAGAATGTGTGAAGATCGATAAGGATATCCGCAGCAGCACAAGGAGAAGTCAACAGTATTGAAAACAAATAATATTTTGTTAAATTAACTATGACTTAATTAAACTGCGTAGTCCAGTGATCATGGATAACCCAAGAAGATTTTAAGCGTTTATAGATTGAAGGGAAAAAAAAGTAATCCTTCCTGAAGGGAAATATTCCCATCGCGATTGCAAGCATCAAGAAGAGCATTTAAAGACACACACTCAAACAGCACTACAGCTTGTACAGCGAGGAATTGAGACAAGAAATGTAAAATGTAAAGCACAAAATTCGGATGTTCGTGGTCATAGCTGGAAAAAGGCCACCAAATAGCAAAAAGCACACCAACAAACTGTAGAGCGATGAATTGTAATGTTTTCTATTTGGGCGAGGAGAAAGCAATGAAAAATGACAATTATTATTCAAAGAATTCGACAGAAAAAAATATTTTAATCATTTTCATACATTCTTACGATTAAGGGGTAGACAGACTTCCAAATATGAAATCAATATGATTTTTTAAGAAATAAGTTATTTAAAAAATATGCCATTTGGGGTGGGGGACCCTAATATTCCTTTCTTAGGCCCGGAAGTGTTAAAAGATTATTGTGAATAATGTTTATTTATATCTCAACACACAGCAAAGTAGCGAAAGGATTTTTTTACTTATAAAATGAAAAGAATCGAAAAATTTAAGACTGAAAGCACGTGTACATTTATATATTTTTTTAGTACTGTGGCGATCACATAAAATCTTTTCACATAACTCGTATAGGTACACGCGTATTAGCGACATGAACTTTGCCATCCTTATAAATATTGTGAATTCCTTCATAATTATTTGAATAATATTGCAATCAAAGCAGATGATTAATGGAATATTATTCCCATAAACATAACATAAATGAGATAAAACTGATAATTCAAATGCTTTCTGAATCCAACATAAGCAAACATTTAAATTATCATTAATATTAAATGCATAAACTTTGTGGACAAACATTTTACTAAATCTTATTAAATATTTGTATATAACCTCTTACCGACTTTTCTATGCCTACCGGTTTCAAGACGTATCCGTCTCTTCGTCAGGACACCAACTAAACCAACATGCAAAACCCACTATACACCTTCACCATAGTTGTTGCACAAAAAATAAAACCAACACGACATGTATTTTGATTTATTCAAGCTCAGTCTAAAGGACACGAAGATATATATTGAAACAGTTAAGTCCAGATGAAAAAATTATATTAATTTAGTTGAAATAGTGTGAAAATTAAAAACATTTGCACAGGCTCTACCTGAGATATCGAAGAACGAAGTAATCATTAAAGAACTATACATTAATTAAAAGTACTAGTAGGCAATAGTCGGCTATAGCCAACTGGTTCATGATAGGGAATTCGGCCCTTTGGGCCTCATATGATCGGCTCTCTGAGCCTCGTTTTACCGCCCTACGGGCCTCAGTTGATAAGCCTCTCGGGGCTCAGTACCTTGAAATATCCCTCCTTTGAGCCTCACGTTTCTTTTTCTTTAGTGTAAGATAAAGAAATATAAATGAGATAAAGAAGAATTTGTCACGTAGAATAATGCTACAGATCCCGCAAAAAGATACGTATTTAATATCTATACGAAAGGTTAGGTTAGTAAGCGATTAACTGTCTAAATAATAACCGTCAGCTACCACTGACTATTAAATTCGGCCCATCGGGTCTTATATAATCTGCCCTGCGGGTTTGAGTGAATTCGTTAAAAAAAGCCTGGCTAATTAGGATCTCGGATGCGCTGTATAAGCTATCCGTAACTAGAAAAAATATATTTTAATAAATTACTTTGTAAAGCATACTTGCGGGATTACATTACGAAAATGGCGCTTTATACGTTATCCATAATGATAATATTGATAAAAGACCATTAATATACCAATAATAAAATTATGCAAAGTGGAAGGATGGTACAGTAAAAAATCTTAAACCTCGCATAAAGTTATACCGATATCGACCACTATTTATTCAACGATTATACCTGGGACCAACGTGGTAAAGCGCTGGAATCCGCTATTTTTTGTAAAATAGATTGTATTTATTTCAAATTTAAACAATTTAGAGAACACGTTTATTGGGTGTAAAACTGACCATCGAATTTTCGTTTCATTCGGATAAATTTTATTTGGCAGATATTTTAACAATGATCCTTGTTATGTTTTGCCGTATTTGTACATGAAAAAACTTATTGCAATACATATTTAAATTTAAATTTATCCAATGGTCTAAACATTTTTATCAAGTGCATTCTCAGGTATGTAATTTATTGTTTTTATGACCAATGTCGATGCTAATTTCAATAACTATATTTAACTTTATCTAAGAATTGTTATTTTTTTTTTTTTTTAAATATTAATTTATTTTTTCTCTTATACATTTGCTTACATTAAATTATTTCACGTACTAGAAAAACTCCTAAAAATGCTAGACAAATTTAAAACTTCCGATCTCTTAATAATTTGTCTATGAACTTGTAAAAAAAATCCAAGCTCATATTGCAATGGAAAGGTTGGGAAAGCGATTTCTTCAATTGTCTATTAACTAAAATCGATTTTTTGTGTAAACGATTGAATATTCCTACAAAATAAGTTAATACAAATTATCAACGAGGATATACATAATATATCAATTTTAGAACAAATTTACACATTTTTTAATGAAAAAATATTATGCTTTGTAAAAAATTGAAGATAATTATCTTAACTTCTCATTGTAATCGGGGAGGAGGTGTTAGAATAGATGATGCGTAGAGTAGAGAAATTGATCATGTATTTTGAAGTAGCTTGTATTTTTCTTTTGTCATTAGTTTTTTGTTTTTAATTTTAATGAAACTTAGCCCATTTATTTGTTAAAATATTTAAAGTTAGCTGTAAAGATAAAAAAAAGTCCAGACTTAACACAGAAAACTCAAATTCAATTTTTTTTTTAATGATAGTACTCGTGCTTTAAATGTCTATTTTTGGTGATCCTGAACAGGTCAGATTTGTTCCGGCGATTGGGCTTCTGTTTAAGGAGCTTTTGGGGTAAATAATGTGTCGTGTAGAAAAAATGATGTGTTTATCCACTAGTAGTTTGTACTGTCGCAGTTGGCATTAGGTGCATACACGGAAACACCTAAAAATACGATACATGTGGATAAAAATGACCATGAAAAGGTTCGCAGCTTTTTAATCCTAATATGTTTATATTGACTTAATATTTGTTTTGCTCGCTTTAGGATAGTTATTGACATAATGAAAAATTTAACGCCCATTTCTTAATATAATATACATGTCAAACCAACATATGTGCACCTACATAATATAATATACGAATGTTCGTCAAGAGCAGACACTCAGACTTGCAAGTCTTGCGGTCGACCATGATAGGCTCTTGTGGTAATTCCTTCACTCACGGTACCCATAAAGTTTGCCTTTGGCCAGAAAACTATGGGTTCAAGATATATTCTGCAGGTCACAACACACTGTCGTCTTAGCGCGAGGAATAACATCTATATTATTTACAGTTTTACGTTTATTCTCGACGGTATGTTAATTATTTTTAATGTTTTTAACAACTGAATTCACCTTCCGCGATTCTAAGTTAATTTTTGAAATGGCGGAATGACTCACGTAGGTTATAGTATAGCTTAATTTGTTATATAAATAAAACACGAGTGATACTTTAATCCACAAACTTGGAATATCCAGTGACCGGTTTCATCGCTTTTGCGACATCTTCGAAACTGGTATCTTTATTAAAAAGTTAAATGTATTTATACAGAACAGAGGTAAGGATAGATAATTCAAAGTTATATGTTATCGTTTTTCAGAAATCATTATTTACAAAACCACACTCACGAAGGATGGGACACCAACAATAAAATAAAATACTTAAACTCATTAAAATAGAATTATATCAATTCATTAGTTAACCCAAAGAAAATTTGTAGATAATGATAATATAAAAATAACTTTATTTAATTTACTTACATATAACTTTGAATTATGTATCCTTACCTCTGTTCTGTATTGTACATTTAACTTTTTAATAAAGATACCAGTCTCGAAGATGTCGCGAAAGCGATGAAACCGGTCACTGGATATTCTAAATTTGTGGATTAAAGTATCACTCGTGTTTTATTTATATAATAAATTACAATGAACTTCCATCAAGAATTTTCACTTACAAACTTAAATGTTTTGTATAGCTTAATTTTATCGTTTTTATTATTCTCAAAGATGTTCTTATTGTATATATTACAACAGAAATGAAGAACATTTTTAAGCAGGCAATATTGAAGTCTAGCCATTTACAGGGATTATAACATGTCATTAGGTGGTTTAAGTGGCCATTTTACACACTGTGTAACATTCACCATTCTGCCCATGTTCGAACATTGATATTTATTCAATTCTTCCATTAGTTTATCTTTGTGAAGTTAAAAAACTAAAACCTTTATTGATGCGTTATAAATATTCTGACCGAATTATTTCACCTACACACTAGGCAATGCCTAAAAATAATTATAATTTTTTATACTTCTTCTTGGATCAGTTGGTTTTATCAACAATACTTTGAGTTTGTCCAAACTTTTGTAGACACGAACTAGATTCCACCATGTTACACAGCATCAGCATGTAAAGTGGCCAATTAAATCAGCCAATGACAGATCATAAGCCCTGCAAATGCTTAGACTCCCATATTTCCTTCTATTTTCCTATCATTTCGGTTAATGGCTTTTAAGGGCGTTGAATCCAGTTCATATCTATAAAAGTTTGTACAAACTCAAAGTATTGTTAAAGTTTTTATTTATTTATTTAAATACTTTATACACATATACAGACGGGCATATTGTCTTAAGTCAATATCTTCTTAACTACTCAAACTGTTAAAGGCATATAAAAATACTTTTTATTGTATAAAAAAAAAAGTTTATTTTTAAAGAAACAGAAATTAATTTAAATGAGAATCTTAACTGAAATATGAGAAGAGATAAAGTAAAAGTGGAAAGGAAAGAAGGATGAGATTGTTATAATGATAGTTTTATAATGATTATAATATGGTAATTAAAAATCAATACTTTTGTAAAAGTAACAGGGCGCTGTACAATAAGTATCTTAGGGTTCCAGATTCCAATTATAATATTTTTAATTACAGATAAAACCCATGTGAATTGCAACCGATCTTGCAGCTACAGGTCAAAAAAAATAATTTGATAATGATGTGTTATTATTTGTTTCAACAGAAAATAAATTCATCATCATTATTCCCTTCCCGTCCTAATGACGTATAGAGCACTGCATTGGTACACTAACTGCAGCGTATCTAGATTATTTTTGTTACATGCAGGTCAGATGATCAGTCTTAGGCTTAGGTGCGTATAAAACATTACGGCGTGAAAATAAATATTTTAAATATTATAATTTTTATTCACACTTTTAAAGAAATTGAACCCGAGACCCCTTGCAAGGTAGGAAAACCCCTTGGCCGTTAGAAAACAAAACAGAGAGTAAATACTTGTTGAATCGGGTTGCGATCCCGTGGCTAGTGTTTCGGACTCACGGCTCAAAGATCCGTGGTTCTAATCCCACTCTACCCCAACTTGATTCCCATTTTCTGAGTTATTTACAACTCGTTGAAAATGGCTTTCAAAATTGATTATTTGGGTAAATTAAAACACAAATATTTATTTTATTTTAAAAAAATACGTAAATTTAATTGATTTTATACACAAAACGAGTGCAAAAAATAGTGCATTTTTGATGGAAGTTGCCAAAATAATAACCAGATCGAAAAGAAAAAAATCTTGTAAATTAAAAGTCATTAAAAATAAAACATCCTAACAGGATTCAACCATAGTGTTTTTCAACAATGTTTTGAGTATGTTCAAATGCTTGCAGACTGGCTGGATTTTCTCCCTAGGGAGTTGTTCATATATAAATTTGTTGCAACAGAGAGGGAACAAAATTTTGAGAAGGGAATATGGGTGTCTAGGCATTTACATGGCTTATGACGAGTCATTGGCTGGTTTAAGTGGCCACTTTACAGACTGTGTAACATTCACCATTTTGCCGATGTTTGAACATCCACATTTTCTTAACTCTTCTACTTCACAAATGACAACAGGTGGACAGGTCATAAGCCCTGTTAATGCCTAGACTCCCATATTCCCTTTTCAAAAATGTTTTCCCTCTCGTTGCAACAAATTTAAATAGTGTTTTTATTTTAAAATATGTTGTTTTTAATGGAGACAAATATTTAAAAAAAGATGCGTATTAAAATAAAAACATATATTACCATTCCGATAGAGGTTGTGTAACTGATATAAAATTTTGAGAAAACAGTGATAAAAACATAATTTTAAAGCTGCCTTTAAAAGATTTATTTTACAGATCATAAATCTTGTAATTTGTATTTTTTTAGCATAACAGGCTTCATAATACAGGTACGAAAATCAATGTCTATTAAGCAAAATATTATGATTAGCCATTCATTTTGACGAATAAAATTTGTCCCGCAACACAAACCAATAAATATTTTAATGACCGCTAATTATCATGATTGACATTACAAAGAATTAACCACAAGTTTTTATATTTTTAATGCAAATACATTATTCTAATTTGTCCATACAAATATAAGCGGATTATATAACCATAAAATGAAATTCAGGCATAATTATTAGCAAGGTTAATTGCCTTTTTCACTGTATGGTTTTCTTCAATTCATAAATTTTATTTATTTTTTGGGAATAAAATGAATTTCGCATATTTTAAATTTCACATACCTAAACGTTTTTAATAAAAGTATCATCATGTAATTTTTTCATTAATTTCATCATTAAAAACGTTTTGGTTTTGATTTTGATATGTCTTTGAATTGATTTAAATAATTATATGTTCAACGCAAGTTGGGCGATTTTTTATGACAGGTTAAGCATATATATTTTAAATTAATATAAATGGCTCTTTGCCTTATATTTTTAAACTGTTTTGAATTGGGCACAAATATGATACCTTCCGAAAAAATCGTGATTGACAAGAAGAGTTTTTCCGAATCTCAAGATTATTTTATGAACTCAATGTTACACCGTTAAAAAATGTAAGACATTATTTTTAAAATAGAATTTTCGAATCACCTAATATAATTTGAATATAAAACGTTTAAATTGAAAGCTCTAATATTGTTTGAATTTTACTCCTGTGTGTCTGTGATGTAACACGAGTCTACAAAGAATACAAGACTCGATATGTCTCTCTTATTTATAGTAATGAAGTTTTATTTTTAGTAATATTCACAACATTTTCACACCGGATTCGATTCACATGGATTAAAAATATTTATCCTTGCTATGCGAAGAATAATGATACGAATGAAAGTTATGTCAATACCACAATAAATATTATGTTTAACTGTATAAGAAAGATCGCGAGAATAGAACTTACAACAAGGAAGACAGAAACGGTGTTCCGTGGCCAGTGTTTGTGTGAAACAGACAAAAAGAAGAAATTCGTTCAATCAGTCGGTTATTGACAGTGAGCAGGTATGCACGCTTGTTAAATGAGTGGCGTATTTTATTTTGGTATAACAGGTCTAAATTATATCACACTTTTTTATAAATAACGAAAAAGGAATTAGTTAACAGTACGTCTCTATGTATTTTTTTTAAATGTCTGAATTTCAGAATATTTTGTCCTTTGCTTGAGGTAACACGATGTTACATCGCCGCGTGTGAAGAATTTTTTTAGCATAGATTTTTAAGAGTTAAAGCGGCCTTATTTTAAAAACTCGAACGTTATTTTTAAAAACCCAAACGTTGTTTGAATTTAAAGAGTAGAACGCTTTCAGGAACATGATTTTTAAAAACTCGAACATTGTTTAAAATTAAAGCGTTCTTTTTTAAAAAAGACGAAAAATTTTTTTTAGAATCCAAACAGTATTTTAAATTTTAGCGTTGTTATCACATTTTTTACTAAAATTTAAAATGAAATGCTGTCGGGTAAAAAAAAATTTTTTGAAGCTATCAGCAGAGTAATTTTTTTTTTTTTTAATTCCTGAGAAAACGGTTAATTTCATTGGTCACGCCCCTAATATGTCACGTTTCGGTAAAATTTAAACTTTCTTTGTGATCGTTCTAATTAAAATACAACACCTACACGAATCTTGACGTGCCATTGTCAAGGCCAAACATATCGCGTTTTCGTGGAAACATATTTTTGAACAATTTTATTTTGAAAGTTATGTATGAAAACATTCCTTCACATCCATATTCCTATTTTTTTTTAAATTACTACAACTATAATTTTTTTCTTACCATCAGGAGGCACAATATCTTCGCTGACACGGCAAGCTGTGGTAACCTGAAAAAAAAACATTTAATTAAAAATTGGTGGCAAATAATAAAGTTTTTTCATCAATGGTTTATAAAAAAAACAAACAAATGTTTTATATACATGTAACATTAAACGTTGTGTAACTTTCAACAAAATTGGCTACCAATAACAGATCATTACCCCTGTAAATGCCTAGACTTCTATATTCAATTCTCATTCTTTTGTTCACTTTTAATCGAGGGAATAAAGCTGTCAAAGCTGCTCGCGATATTTGGGCAGTGTACGGTGAAGATGCTATGAATTATTGACTTATATGCTGTAAAAGAATGAAGAAGAGTGCATTTATTTATTTATTCATATAAATATACATATTATAAAAAATATGATAACGTATCCCTTACTCAATGAGGCCAAGAGCCCTGTGCTATGTTGTATTTTTTTAAATAAATATTTTCGTTCTTATAACTAACTTAAATATTTAATTTTGAGGGCCATCTTTAACGAGTTGGAAATAAATTACTATTGGGAATCAAGTTAGGGTAGAGTGGGATTCGAACCACGGTCCTTTGATCCGTGAGTCCGAGATACAATTAACCAATTTCTTGTATTCTTTTTGTTGTGTTCCTTTTTTTCTGGCGTTTCCAAAAGTTGTGTTCATTTTTTTTCAGCTGAGCAGAATTAATTTACTCTCTAGATTGAACGCAAACAGAATGAGGTGTCAAAAATGCTCTTTTTCGTATTCCATTTTGAAGGTTTGTAATAAAAAAATAATGCATATAACGTGATACCAAACACAATATCTTGTAGAGCAGAATTATTTTTTCGAATGACGTGTAATCTTTACCACTTTGTTTTACATATTTTGCTCATTTTTAGACAAGGATAAAAATGGCCACAGTATATTATAACATCAGATCTAATATTAATTTAATTAAAAAATAAGCAAGAAAATTTAAAAGATTGGGTATACTATCTTGATGAATGTAACACAGTTTGTGAAGTGCCTATTAAAACCAGCCAATGACATGTCAAAAGCCGTGTTAATGCCTAGAGTTGTGTGTTTTCTTTTCTTAAATGTACTCAATCAAGTTATGTAAGATTTTTAGTGTGCATAAAATAATATGATTATATAAAAGAATCTTGCGATTAAATGTAAATCAACGTGTAATATAAACACACGTCATGTACATACAACATTTTCTACTTACTCAAACAATATCAGTTAGATCGGATTATATTTTCATTACAACAATTAATCAGAGAATCGAAATCAATGTTATTAATGAAATTTAAAAAAATGTTTGAAATATTAGTGCCAATATATTTCCAAAATAAACTTTAAAATAACGAGTTTTTTGTTACCTTGTAACAAGAGAATCTAAAAATAGAAAACTGAAATAAAAATCAAAAGAAATGTCTCAGAACTCCCCTATGTAAGTGCAAAGGAATAAAGTTTTTTATGATTATTACTATAATTGATAAATTACTTGTGTTTTTGTAGCAAAATTTTATTTGATTCATTTTTAATCCTTTTCAATGATTAGAATTTCAACAACTAAATTAGATAATTATCAATTAATTGAATTGCATTTTTGTAAATAGTTACATAATATATAAGAAGGTAAGTGCGTCATTATATTTTAATGTATAATAATTATTGACAAATTAATATAAGTATTGTAGAGTAAAATTGTGATTGCATAATTTTATACGAATGGCTTATTAAGGTTAGAAAATTATTTTAAAAATGGAATTAAACTGAATTTGAATTGAATCACAATACTCTGTGTCTATGAAGGATAACGTAGGTACTGTGTAAAAAAAACAGAATTCAGGACAAGTGTTTTCAAGTCGATATGTAATAGTTCTTACAATGAAAATCGAGTGGTGAAAAGTCCGCATCATGGTTTAGTGGTTGCCGAATTTGTCGACCATGCTTGAGATTCTAGATTCCCGAGAAGATTGACATGAAGGAGGAATTCGGTTTAACAATGGAATATTTCATTGTCTCTAGACTGGTACCAAAACCGTAAGAATGATCACCGTACTTACTTTTAACAGGATACTCATACCCTGTAATGCAGTTTTCTATGCACTATTAGTTCAATGATTTGAGTTTAAATTGTTTGCAGACAGTGCCCGGATTTTACTCCACAGGGAGTTATCAAAATTAACATATCATAGAGTTGAGCATTGTTTTAGGGATGATTGAAATGGTTATATTTGAAGGATATTAAGTGATTGAACGAAGATGGTCAATTTGTTACCAAAGAAGTCAAGATTAGAATTTATGTTAGCAAATCTGAAGATTCTTGGAACAGGAAAGTAAAAACCGTAAAATAAACTAAATATTAATTTATAGTTTGCTTAAAGATTTCAGTCTTACGGCCATTTTGTTTAAGTAAAAAAAAATCGTGATGAACATTTTTATTCTAACTATGCTGTCATTTATGTTTCCAAATAACTTTTTATAAATCACATTTATATAACATATAATTACATATACTCACTACTACGAACTGCCTAATTGAGCTGAAATAAAAATATTATAATAATAATTTTTCATATTTTAATCAAAATTGTTAAATGAATTTTATATAATGTCATAATATTCCCTTGTGGTAACTTTTTGCTACCATTTCTAATTTATTTAGACATAAAATGATAAGAAACACCCAATTTCCTTATTAACTAAACCGAAACTTTACCACATAAATAGCTTTCTTTGATTAAAAAGAAACAGTTTAATTTTGAAACTTCGTTTAGAAAAAAACGTAGCGAATGAGTAGTAAAATACTTGTGACATAGATAATTTACTTGGTAAATGGTAACGTAAGGCGAGAACGGCCGTGAAAGACTTGACTTGGCCGGCATGATTTGATAAAACAAAAATCTTGGTATATAAAAAGATTGCGGGCATGCGTGAATAGATGAACGAAAGTGGAAAAAAATATAATTGAATGCCTTTATGGACGCTTGGAGCCTTCAATCCTTTACACTTGCTCTACTTTACCCAACCAGCGAAATTTGTTTTTCAGTAATTAAAAAAAAAATAGTAATGAAGATAGAATGATATTTAAAAAATAAAATGCTTTGGAAAAATGATGCAGGTAATCAATTTTACAGCTTTAAATTGAATTCCCGACGGAAAACAAAATTAGTAAATAAATAAGTAGTGAATATTACAAAAGTAATTTTTTATTTTATTTCTCATTATCAAATAGTCGAAACCTTAATAAATAAACAGTTATTTTGTGAAACCAGTAGGGAGCTAATTATTACTGCTAAAAATTGAAAATAACAATCTGAGTGCTGAAAGAATTAATTTATAGATAATCGATAAAATAATAATTATCACAATTTCGATTTAAAAAGAGGAAATTCATGAAAGTTTTTATTAAAATAAAGGGTAATTTTTGTTCAATTGTGTTAATTTCCACGTGAAAAAATATTAATATGAATTATTTCATAATATGAACATCTAAATTACAATCAGAAATTAAATAAAGATTATTTAATGAAAGTAATATGAATAAGAAAAAGAATGCAAAATATCATTAGATATCATGTCACTAAGGAAATAATTATCACAGACGAAATAAAAAATGTAATTAATGATTTTATGTAATGCATATTGATATAGTGGTTTTTGTTTTATAGATAGTCTTAATTGTAGTTTAAAAAAAATGAGTAAGTAAAGCTTTAATAATTGAATTCATTTGAAAGTAAATCTATTCGTATATCTACCATCGTATTCATTTTTAAAATTAAAATTGAAAAAAAAAACCTTGTTTAAATGGTTAAGCACGCAGGGGCGTTTCTTTAGAAGTTTACCCAAGTTATCTGCATTTCAGGAACTGTTTGATCAAAACTTGCACGGAGAAAAAATCGTGTTTTGTGAAGTATGTTTGTCTTGTGGTTAGTACGTTTTATTTCAAGTTATGCAAACCTACATAGCAGAATGTTTCCGTCATGTTGTGCTCTCTTCTACGATCGAAAGCTGTAATCAGTCATCTAACACAGCACTTGTAGATAAAAACTCAACAGAATAAAATATAATTTAAATAAACTGAAGTAAAAATTCATAACATTCCGTACAAAAATCAAAATACCACTGATACACTTTGAAAAAACACACATTCAATTTGGATTTTTAAGTCCAGAGGGCCACAATGCTCAAAGAGAAACAAATCACTTTTGAAATCCATCTTGAAATTATAAAACATTATTGCGATTCACATTTCAAATTGCATTTCATGAAAATGCTAACGTGCTTTAATTTCGTAAGCCGCGCTAGTCGTACGTATTAATATTTGAAAACACTGCTATTCATAATAGCATGATATAATTTTGCCGCGCGGTATTCACATATAATTAAAAACACACAACAGAACTTGTACAAACTATTGAGTATCGTGTTTTAAAATTAGTAATGTATATTTACTTTTGAATTTTCGTACAATATGATCGTGTGCTAGTCTACGATACGCCTCTTCTCGACAGTAGCTACGCGCGTACTAAAAGTAGAGATAAAAATGCCGCGCGATATAAAACTTACGACTGGATAAAATACACCGTCGGCTAGTCCCACCAATACTTAAACATGTCGTTTGTATTCTCTAACACATGTTTAGAGATATATTAAATATTTAATTAATAGTTTGCTAGATTAAGTATTGATTTCGCATAGTCGGTGTTGAGGCTCTGTTATTACAGTCGATTGCAAATGTAAATGAGTGAGGCGTCACAAGGATAATAATATAAGATTTTGTTCCTCGGATCTGTATTTGTGGAAGTTTTTCTCGTGAATTGTGTTAAGAATCGAATCGAGCGCACTCGTTTAATTATGCCTACACCTATTGCGTAACTTTTATCTGAAAAATGCATTATTGAAACATTTCTCAAAGATTATCCCATTATTATTATTATAATGATCGATCTTCTGAGGCAACCGTTTTAAGTCTATTTCACCTCGGATAAGATTATGATAAAACACGCCTTTATTATACATCTAAATATCTTTTATCTTATAATTATATATCCTAAATGCGCACTGTTTAAAAGAAAACTAATTTGAATTGGAATGATTAATTTATTTTGTTATTTATTTATTTCAATACATATTAATAATATATAGTTTAATTAGGTTGAATATATTTCAGTTCTTTAGATAAAAAAAATTGTTGAGCGGAAATTTTCTATATAAGAATAATTCAATACGATATTAAACAAAACTTGTTTATCACATATTTGAAGTGACAATACAATTGATATTAATAAAATGTACACAATTAAAAATAAAAAAAAGTTTTAAATATACAGAAACGTTACATTACGGTTTAAATAAACCACAAATAAATACAAGCATTTTAAAGTATCCATAATAATGAACAAAAAAAAAACTGTACTCGCCATGTAACATATACCATTCTGTTGATATTTAAACATCTAAACTTTCTCAATTCATCCATCTGTTGACCTTTGTAGATCTGCTGGCAAAAGTATTTTTTTAGACCAAGTAAAAAACTCTATCATTTTATATTATGTTCGATTTAATTATTACTGTAGTATTTTTTTTATTTTTTTTTACAAGTGAAATGATACTGAGTGGCTTTACACTTGTATGTTTTTTTTGCTTTTTAAAAAAAATTGTACTTAGTAATATATAGAAAACTATAATTGGTTTATTTTTAAATATTGTATTTTTTTAATAATGACTGCTGATTTATTTGAATAAATAAGCTCTGTGAATGCCTAGGGTTCTATTTTCTCTTCTAAAAAATAGTTTTTCCTGCCGATGCATAAATTAAAATCCAAATAGTAAAGAGTAAATTTCGAATAATTTTAAATTTATCAATTTTTAGATGGGAAACCATTAGCTTATCGGGAAGAAAAGAAATCAATATTGTACTTTTGTACGTAAACTAATATTGTATTGACATGTGTATATTTAATAAGGTTATTTATGTCGACAGAAATACTACAATGACTTACTTGACTACTTAAAAAAATAAATTGGTAATAAATTAAAAATCACATTAAAAGGCACATAATGACTAAACTAACAACATAAAAAAACGACATAATATCATTTACTGTCCCGATCAACCGTAATTTGTAATACTTATTTAAAAAGCATTTTTAATAAAAAAAATCTTCAATTAATTAGTCCTGTTCTCGTACTTAAAAAGAGGCACTCTAAATGAATTTGGCCAAAAAGTAAAATTGTTTAGTATAATTATATTTTCACTCTCGCTAAATTTTGCAATGTGGGCTGGTCGATAAGTGTGATATATAAGTACGCATAGCTTATATTTATTGTGTAGCATTGACCTGACCATGTGGTATAAAAATGATTGGAGAAGTCTGTGTCCTCTCCGGTCAAAATAAACTTGATTGATAAGAAACAAAACATTTCTTTGTGGGAATGAAAAATCTCTAAAATGACTGATAAAGAATCAACCATATGCATTTTTAGCTTTAATTTTATAATAATTTGTAGACATTTAGTACAAAGAAACGCATTGAAAAAAATATCACCAATTAATTTATTATTATTATAAACAAAAGTAAAAGGAGATAAACTATCGAGACGAATCTCCAAACGCTCTCGCGGCCGCAAAAAACATTTTTATCTCGCGTATTTTGTATGTTAATATACAAAGGAGGCCGAGCAATGAATATTCATCATCATCATTCCTTTTCCGCACCTAGTGGTGCATAGGGCACTGTATTGATACACCACTTGGAGCGTATCTTGATAACTTTTGTTACATGATTATCAGTCTTGTAACAAAAATTGCTTCAGGAACTTGTCCAGGGACTATGAAATATTCCAGCGTGAAAACACCCTTTTAAATAAATATTTCGTATCAACCATGTCGGGAATTAACCTGAGACCTCTTGTATGGTAGGCAAACGCGCTGACCATTACACCACGAGGCCGACTGAATATTACTTTTACAATTGAATAAAAATATGTGTTATTTTGTCTGCTTAATCATTAATATATATTTATTGTTGAAATAATTAAATATTTGACTAAATAGAAGAGGCATGAAGATAATTTACTCATTTTGTATGCAGTTAATTGGTAAAACTCCGTATTAAAATTTGGCATGGTATCCAAATTAAAATACTTTTATTGGATTTAATTCAACGTTATTTTTTTTAGATATACAAGAGAGTGTGACACGTTTCGTCTTGTTAGAACATTATCAAACTTGTCAGTAAGTTTCAGAATGTCATTGCGTATTAAAAAAATAAAAGTAGTTATAAATCTAATTAAAGTATTTTATTTTGGATACCTTAACAAATTTTTATGAAGACAATACTTGAAAAAAAATAGTTCTAATTAATGATTTCTCAGTTCACATAATACATTATATTACTTACAGAAGGAAAAAAAGGGAAAATTAATAAGGGAGAAACAGCCTCAAACATTAAAATTAATACTTGTACACATGGTTTTGTGCCGATAATTGATATAAAAAATGATAGAACTCTTCTTAATCCTTCCTTTTCCCCCTGTTTCCGTGTCGATTTATATTTTTTTTTAAATTTATTTTGTGGATTTTTGTGATGTAAAAGTAACCGAAAGCAGTCAACGACGATAGTTGCGTGTAAACGCTTTAACTTACTTATTCCACTTTAAAAAAGGTTTATCATTTTAGAATTGAAAAATTCTTCTCGATTCACGTACAGTAGGTAGCGAGAACGGAACATAAAACGCTTCGCAAACAGCGCCACCCTAAGTGCACAATGTATCTCTGAAGATTATACTTGGCTTAATTAAGGGTTATTACCACCGGATCCAGGACTTATGTCAGGATTACTACAAAAGCCCAAGAACGTAAGTACAGTTAAACTGCGTGCTAAGCACGTGGCGAGGTTTACTCAGTGCTGAGCTAATATTTGAAGAACCTTCCTAAAAGCGCTATTGGTCACTTGATTATTATGTAAATAAACCTTTCTCCGGCACCGTTTTTCACAGAGATAACATCAAAACTGTCGGGAAAAAATATGTTACTTAAAAATATACAGTTGTCGTAATAAATCATTAAAAATAAAATACTCGTAATTTTTATTTGTTTTAGCAATATTATTCAATTCAATTCAATTCAATTATTAAAAATAATACATACATTACAAATTAAATTTAAGATCGTTCAACAATGGACCCAGGTTAGAGCCTTGCGGGACACCCGAGAAAATATGGAAACACTCCGACGCGTATAGACTCTAGGAAACGTTTATAAACGTCGGTTTCGTTGTGTAATGGTCAGCGCGTTTGCTTGTCATGCAAGAGATCTCGGGTTCGATTCCCGACATGGTTGATATGAAATATTATTTAAAAGGTTGTTTTTGCACTTTAATATTTCATAGTCCCTAGACTGGTAACGAAGTGCCTTATGAACTTTTAGGTGTGGAAAGAGAATGACGATGATGATTTTAATAAAGTCATTCAATTTTTAAGAAAGAAAATAAAAAGTTTTTTCTGACTTAACGTTTTTGATTACTAAATGCACGCTGTTGAAAATAACGTTACGTATAATACATCAGTCCTACATAATAAAAAAAACGTTATGTTAAAAATACTTTTTAGATAGCACGATTATAGTATTTTAAAGCCACAATGTTGACAAACTGAATTAGATTTCTAATTATCTACTCTAAAAATTGCTGTTCTAAGATATAAAAAAAATCTTAGGAGTTGAAAAAAATTGGGTGTGTCTCTACCACATCAATAAAAGTCTTTTGCTGTTTTAATTATTATAATTTTCTGAATTAAACCTAGAGATTTCGTGTATCTGGATCATTTTTGTTACATGTTGAGGTCTTACTCTTCAGGTGCCAGTCCAGAGTCTATTAAATATTGTAGTGTAAAACCATTTATTATACAAATATTTCGTGTTGAGCTTTCTAGGCGTCGAAGTCGGTACGATATGAAAATGTTCGTGAATAAATTAAACAAAATTTTACGAAAAATGAAATAAAAAAATCTATTCGATTATAAGGGCAAGCAAGATAACGGTGTCCTACAAGCAGGACCAACAAACAAAAGTAATAAAAATAACGGAGCCCTCATTTGAATAGGCTCAGAGCCCAGAAAAATAGAAGCGTATCATACACCTTGTGTCTGATATCCCTGAGCCCGTATTACATTAATAGGAAGTTAATAGAGTTATCTTCAATGTAAATATTGATATGAAAAAATTAAGTACCTTCCTCGGTAATATGTAATAATCGTAGAACATGATTTCAAAAATATAAAATTTACACATTTTTAAACAGAAAATCCAATGATTTTTTGTCAAATGAACAATTTAATTTGGCAATGTATGCAAAATAAAATAAGTTAATTGGATTATAATTCTACTTTATTTTTTATAAAATTAACAAAGGGTATATTGTGACGCATGTCGTCTTGTTAAGACATTTTCAAACAAACTAACTTAAATATTTACAAAGTTTCCTTATATACTTAAAATAATTGCTATTTTATGTTTGTGGATTTCTATACAAGCCAAAATAAATAGAATAATTAAAATTCAATTAGGGTATACTGAGTATATTAGAGGAATATTTTGGTTATATTGGGGAAAAACCGTAAAAAAATGTAAGGGTATGACTTTAAAATAAATATAATAATTATAAAAATATTGATTTCATTTATACAGGTTTTTAAAAAAAATATTATCGAAACTCTTGTTGTTTTATTTTGGATACATTACCAAATTAAATATGGAATTCTACCAATTGTCTGCATACACAATAAATAAACGAACAATTTTCAATAAAGTAAACTAGATTTTTCCGTACGAAAAAAACAATTATGGATTTTTTTTTCTCAGAAATGTTGAACTACAGGTAATAATGGAATGTTTTTTTTATGTTTTAAACAAATGTGCAGTTTTCGCACAAAAATCGTTTTACTTTCTAGGCAACTGAAGATAACTCTGTTAGAATCGGGCTGTAATCCCGTGGCTAGTGTTGCATACTCACGGATCAGAGGTCAGAGGTTCGAACCCCACTCTACCCCAACTTGATTTCCATTTTCTAATAGTGAGATATTTACGACTCGTTGAAAATGGCCCCAAAATTGCAATATTTGAGTAAATCATAAGAACGCAAGTATTTCTTTTAAAAAAAAACATGTTCAAGAAAGTAAAATTGAAATTGAAATACAAAGAAGTGTGTATTGTATAAAAATTTAAAGTTTCTTCGTCGGTAACCTGTAATTAAAAATGTTTAGAAAAATTGTGTCTGTATACACAATTTTTCTTGTGAATACAGGGTGGCCGAAGAAGTGACGTCCAAAGGAAAAAGGTAGGTGCTCCCATGTATGTTCCGCGATATCGCATAGTTTTCGAGTTATGATTTTTTAAAATTGGTTTTTGAATCAGATATTTTTTTTTTTAATTTGTGGAAGGTTTTTTGTTTTTTTTTTGTTTCTTATTTTATTTGAATTGTGCTCTTTGTTTTTAAAAAACTTTAAAAATAAGAATAATTAAAAATTTTCAAAAATAAGGAAATTGCCTTTTTAGATTTTTAATTTAAGGTTGAAAATTCAAGTCTGAGTCGCTCGTACGTAAATTCTCAACTTTCGGTCAAAACTTTTGTAGGTTTTATTGATGTTGCGAAGCTGATTATTTTATTTGTAAAAACACAATTTAAATAAAATAAGGGACAAAAGAAATTAAAATAAACCTTTCACAAAAAAAAATCGACCCGGTCGAAAATTTTCAAAAACTAATTAAAAAAATCATAACTCGAAAACTATGCAAATATTGCGGAATATACATAGGAGTGATTCGAGTACCCCTCAACATGAGGCACCTACATTTTTCCCTTAGACGTCACTTTTCCAGCCAACTATATATTGTACTTTTTAAACAGAAAACTTAATTTTACTTGGTAGATAAAATGAAAATAACTGTTAACTTCTAATTGTTAAAAGGGCCTTGGAGACCACGATGCTCAGTATTCAGTTGACGCTGACGAAGACGAAAAGGAAATTTTTTATCGTGTTATTTCACAAAGTACACACCGAGAAACAATAAACATGTACATACATACATGAACACTGTTATATATGCAATATAAAAACAACGTCGTTTATTTTCTGCAAGGCAAAAATCGCATTTTGCTTCTATTTTCAATGCAATACCTGACACGCGTGGAATTTACGACTTTAAGAGTAAGGTTGTTATATCGGTGCTCAATATGATGAGGTTGTCGACTTTATTTTATCGATGTATACGTAACAGTCAACATGTGAGTAATGCTTGCGTTCATATAATATTGTACATAACTTTACTATGACGTTTCTTGTATGTAACAAACAAAATGATGATCAACTAATAGTTCGACAAAAGCGGAAAACCTCATTAATAACGGGAAATCCAACTAGAAAAATTGGTCAACAATTTTTTGAATATAACAGTTTCCTAGGGAGTTGAATCTTGTCCTTGGCTACAAAAATTTAGACAAACTCAATTTTTTTTTATAAATCTACCCGGTCCATGACGAAGTATAGAAATTAAAAACAAATTTTCAGGCGTCGCTAGTATGTGGATAAAATAATTTAATCACATGAATCTCACCCGCATAAACAAAGGTTTCAGCTCTTGAACTTCACAAACATCAACAGATAAAAGAACTGAATGAATATAGATGTTTAAATATGGGCAGAATGGTGAATGTTACACAGTGTATAAAGTGGCCACTTAAACCAGCCAATGACAGTTCATAAGCCCTGTAGATGCCTAGACTTCTATATTACCTTCTCGCAAATGTTTTTAGTCTCTGTTGTAATATGTTAATACAAAAATTTGGGCAAACTTGAAATACTGTTGATGTGAAAGGGATCAGTAATCAGTAATATATTGAGTTTTCTGCTGACATATGACGTGTTACTGTACTGTAATTAAATCAAAAATAAATATTTTTTTTAGATTTCATTTTAGTCAATTTCAGATTTGTCGACAAATGAATACACATAATTTCTCAGTGATAAGTCACAAGACCCGTAAATGCCTATTATTTAATAAACTTCAGAAGAAGTACAATTAATTGTCAGAAGGTTTTGAGGTTTAGACCCCTTCCTTTCTTGTTTTCAATTTCTAACATGGTTGTAATAAAAACATCGTCATTTATCATATGAATACAAAAAATATTTAATTTAAATATCTGTCGTCTTCGTTGAGATATCTGTCAATAAAAAAAATGATTGTTGAGTTAAGTAATAATATTTTCCTATTCAAACTAAAAATATTATTTGAAACATTACCTTCCTCCAGATTTTTATGACCTGCGTGCGTTTGATGTATTTATTAATAAAATAAGTATTGCATAACTTCAGAGGCATTAAAGGCTTTCATATTTATAACTGTAATTTGCTTTGGTATAGGTCAAATCAATAAATTTATTTGTAACTATTAAAAATCATTGCACGAGAAAAGAGATTTAATCGAATTTGTGCTTTATATGTGCACACTCGTATATGGTGTTAGAAATTTAAAGATTAATCCTTCGCACTCCGTTGGCGACATATTGCCGCCACAGAAAGTTTATGTATAACCCTGTTAATAACTATATATTATGTCGACACAAGCAGAAGTTTTTATGCCTTCGGAAAACAGTCCTGATAATGAAAGTAATGATGTTACTTAGACGCATACATCTTCTAAAAATTCCGTAAAATTTTCAATTGTGCTCACGTTTAAAATGCATGTCGTGTTGGTTTTATATTTTAGCAACAATAACGGTAGAGGAGTGTAGTGGGTTTAATTGGTGTCCTGGTGAAGAAACGGGTACGTTTCGAAACCGGTAGAAATAGAAACGTCGGTTAACATTTATTAAAATGTTTGACCATAAAGTTGATACTGTAAATATCTTTATATATAACTCTTCTGTACGTGTGATGTCACTGAACTCCTCCTAAACGGCAAAATCGATTTACGTGTGGTTTTCAGTGAAATTTAGATCTTTGCGCTGCGCGTGTTTGTAGATATTAAAAATAAAAAACTAGGAGTATAAATATTTTTTTCATCGACCTACCAAGGTTGCATTCGACGAGAATGCATATACAAAAAAATGAGGGAATGTTGTTTTTTGTTTTAGAAAAAAATGTTTTTGCATGTTTACAAACATCATTAGCTTTCATGGATCCCAGTCAGATTTTTACTTTACATTCCTTATAATTTCTTCCCATTTATTTATATTTACTGGATTTTTGGTAAAACTGAAATAATATTAACTGACATTCGATCCATTTTCAAATATCGCATTTATTAATAAAGTACACCCCTATTGGTGAGAAGAGCCGAGCTTGACATTTGCAAAAAGTATTCTGTATTTGAAAATGAATTGTTTTATATTTTGGAATTCAACCATTAACAAGTATCTAAGTACCTACTTAACTTCATTTTTTATAGATAAATAATTTTTAATTTTGAAATTCAATCATAAACAAGTACCTAGGTACCTACTTAGCAATTAAAAGTCTTTTTCCAAGCTAATAGCTGGCTAGCAAACGTTCGGCAGGACAACGTCTGTCGAGTCCGCTAGTTGATTTTCTTTTTTTTTTAAAAAGGAATAACCCTCCAAGCCTCTATTTTGTTGCTTGTCAGCAGGTAAGGTAGAGGGGATATGGAAGGAGGTAATGAAAAATACACCACATCACCCAGATTAATTGAGAAAAAAACCTTTCTTGGATTTTTTTTCTTGCAACTGGCGGGAATCGAACCCGCGACGCCAGTTTCACAGATAGCCGTCTAACCAACTGCGGTACGGCGCCTGTCAAAAATTAACGTGCCCGAATTTGACAATTTCATGTGGATTTGGATAAAAAGTATGAAACGGGCCTTACGCTCCATCCACCCTTATGTATACCGACAAATACTGAACCAGTTTACCCCGTAGAATGGAACTTGCAAAAAACGAAAATGCAGGAAAACGTTTTCGCTCAAAGTTGCATAAAATGATTAAGAATTGTCGGCATATCAAAGCAAAAATAGTCCGTGGTGAGTAAACGGTTAAAGATTATTGAATTATCATTAAAAAAATACGCTGCCATCCCGAATGTTTTACATCCTAAATGTTATCAGATTCACGGTAGTTAAATGTACATAAATCAAGTTTTACTTTTATTGATATTATGCGAATTTCCTCATTAACGTAAAATTCCGAATAAAATCCTTGAACTAAAGGTGACAGCTCATAACGCTTACTGCTCAAATAGTAAATCGTGTCACTTAAATACAAGTTTATTGAGAATTCTACAGTTTCTACAATTTTTTCCTTATATTTCAATACGGTAAACATGGAATGAGACTCATCTGTCGAAAAGTGTAATTTTTAGACAGTATAAACGATTTTATGTGCATGTAAAAAAGTATTTTTTATAAAAAAAGTAAATGGCTAATTATTATTATGGTCGTTTCGAATTTCATCATTTTGATAATTTTTAGAAAAATTTAGAAAAATTCGCATGTAAGAAGAAAAAGAAAAGTGTTTGAAAAATAAGAAAATTAAGAAGAAGGGAAAAAAAAACTCTCGTTTGTAAAACAAGATTATTCAAATGAATCAAAAGGAACGTATCTTTATGTGCACAGTATATCTCATTTTGGGCGATTTCAAAAAAATGCGGTACAAAAATTCAATTAAAAAATAAAAGAAACGTTCTGTAATAGTGCGTTATAATGATATAATTATTATACTATTCATTTTTGGATTTTGTATCGCTCTATTTACTTACAAGGCGCAGTATGGTACGCGCAAGGGAAGGATTGTTATGATGTTTTAAAGTATTTTTTTTTCATGTTTTATTTTTTAATAAAATTAAAGCACAATAAATAGTAACCATTTTTTTTAAATACGATAAATTATTTTTATTTAAAAAACCTATTCACCATTTTTCTTGTATATTTTTTTACACAGTACTGTTTAGAACGAATCCTCCGTGCAAAAAGAGGTACCGGTATGAATGATAAAACACCTCTCGTTAAATGATATTTTTCATAGATTGAAAATTTTATTTATTTCTTAAAAAAAAAAACAAGAAAGCTCAAGACTTTTGCATAGCTTTTGAGTACTTATTTCCAAAGATTAAAGATATTGAGAAAAAAATAATAATTAGCTCATTATATCTGTTTTTTTTGTATGTATTTGCATATAAATAAAAAAAGGGAATCTAAAAATAAATGTTTTAATCAAGTTTGCAATATACACGTTAACCGTATGTTAAATATTTTTTAATGTATATATTTTCTATTATTATTTTGTATATTGTTTAATATGTTTATAAATGTTTTTAATTTATATATAGAAGAGTCCCGACTTAACACGGAATTTTCCGATAAGTCGGGACCTAAAAATTTTAATTGTGCTCTAAAATAAAATTGTGTATTTTGATAATTAAAAAAAAAAAAAAATGTTGATCAATGAAAATGGTTACTTATCAACGCAAAAAAATATCACCAAAGAAAGTCTACTCATGCATTATTTATATTGAAAATAAATGATTGGTGATTATATGTAATTTTTTTTTTTTTTTAATTTGCCGATGTATTTAATCGAAAAAATATACTTCAATATTTTGTTTATATTATTTCATGAATCAAAAGTACCATTAATAACTATTTATTATTTTACTGTAGCAAAACTATTGAACGTAATAAAAAACAAAGCGTTGATTACAAAAAACTAGCACACCTGTTGGTTTTTTTACACATAATGCTAAATATACGTTTTTTTAAGAAGCATGATTTAAGGTCACGCTAATTTATTTAATGACTGCCTACTTGCAAAAAAAAAACAATTTAATGAGATAAATGTTCAGTACCTTCAACCGTTTAGACAAAAAAATAAATTAAAAAAATGTGTTCACGATTTTGTTCATCGATATTCATTATAATATATTTTGTTTAATGATAGGAATCATAATATTTCATTTTGTATTGCAACAAAAATCTTAACAAGTTTGTGTGTATGGAATAAAATATTGGATTGTTTAAAAATTAAGAATGTCTCAAAAAATGTAGTGAATCAAAACTAATAAGAAATAAATTTCTTGCAAAAAATAATCCTTTAAATAATGCCTTAAAAATATTATTGTTTCACCGTGTTTCTTTAAAAAATTCTTATTATTTATTCAAATACTTACATTTTTAGACCAAGTCATAATTTCTTGTGGTGGAAAAATGGGAATCCAATGGTAGAGTGGGATTTGAACCTCGTACTTTTAATCCATAACATTACACACACACACGAGTCTACGAAACACACCACTACCACGAGTCTACGAAATCCGAATAAATATACCAAACGCATCAACCTTTGCAAATAATACAATTTACAGATCTCGTCATTTTAAAATAACGGCGATAAAACAAAAAGCTTTGTATTATTAATATTTAAAGCATTAACTTTGTGGTCAAACATTTTACTAAATGTTATTAAATATTTGTATGTAACCACTTACCGACTTTTCTATGTCTACTGGTTTTGAGATGTACCCGTCTCTTCTTCAGGACACCAATTAAACCAACATGCAAACCAACATGCAAAACCCACTATACACCTTCACCATCGTTGTTTCACAAAAATATAAAACCAACACGACATGCATTTTAATAAGCACATGCACTGATTAGGACAAAGACGCACTGATTAAATTATGAAGAATATTCTGTTGTTTGAGAATTAATTAAAAAAGTAGAGGGGATGGAGAGACGGAATAAGCTTAATAGGTTTAATAGGGTGACCATTACAGTGGAACATCGTATGAAGGACTATATTGGAAATTTGTTGGATTATTGATCAAAGTAACATTACTTTTTCAAGCTTTTCTAATGTAAAAAAATTCCATATTATTTACTTTTGACCCTTTATTATTTGTAAGTAAGATTTTAACTCCTGTATTTTTTTGAAAGTCATGATTTAAATTGATTAGGTGATTTGAGAATTCAAAAAAATTATTATTGTAAAGACACCTTATATGTTCTTTAACACGTACCAATATATCATAACATTTAGTAAAAAGATTTATGTTTAGAAAAAATAAATAATTTTGGTTTTTTAATAACGTGCACAGCATGCGTATAAAAATTTGAAATAATTATGTGGTTACAGCCAAATTAAAAGGTAAAAAAAACTACAATAATATTTCAACACACTTTAAATGAAAAACGATTTTTCTATTATATTTAATTTTAATAATCACTTGATAAGAGTCGATAAAAATATTTTTGATTAATATGTTCCAATGTGGCAGGAAATAAATAAGCAGATTCAACGCCATGATCGATTGTGAGAAATTATAGCCAAGAATTAATTTTAAAATCGTGACGTTTGCCACAGCCTTGGATTCCGTTTAAATTCCAACTTTGAAGACTATAATTTATTGTCCGACACGTTTCCACCTATCATGAAACAATATGTAAACAAAGCATAATTCACCTGTCTCACAAATATGTGGGATTTTGTATTGCGGGTGTCTCGTCTCGTGCCTGAGTCGTTCGTAAGAGGAGAGTTGTTATGCACGTGGCAATAGACAATTATTCTTGCTGGAATTTTGATGTAGGCACCTAAATTGTTTTTTTTTTTTTTAATAAAACATATCATACATCTATTTTTATTTTTTTTATTTCAAAATACAGAAAAAGTACAATACATAATTGTATTCCCATGGTTAGCAAACTCATTCTGGGACAGTAAGATTATAAAATATACAGATTTATAGTTATACATTATTTAAAGAGGATTAAGATTAAGATAAAAGACAATAATAAAGTATTAATTGACTATGTCAACGTGTTGCCAAACAGTGTCAGTATAAGATGGTGACAGTTCATTTCCTCGACTGCAGTTTTAAATTCAATGTCACCCGCCATATCGTGACCCGACACGTATCGGCACAGCAGCTGACGATGCCCTGACAGAAAAACTGCTATGGGGATAGAACAATGGGGAGTGTAGTTCCAAAACTTTTTAATATCGTTTAATTTAATCGGAATGTTTTTGGTTTAATAGGTGTCCTAACAAAGAGACGGGTACGTTTTTAAACTGGTAGATATGAAAAAGTCGGTTGGTGGTTGTATATAATATTTTATAACATTTAGTGAAATGTTTGACCTCGAAGTTGATGCTTTGAATATTAATAATAAATTATACAAAATTTTGGAAAAAATCATTTAATACTCATTATGACGCTTTTTCACATTCGCTTGTAGAATGGTGACTTTGTATCGATAAAATTACATCTTCTGGAGGTTATTTATATTTTACTTGTTTTTAATTTTAATATATGACTTGATAGAAAATCAGTGTTGATTAGTGAATTTTAGACAAAATAAAAAGGAAAATACTAAACATATCATTGCACTCAAAAATAAAGACGCGGGTTTGAGTCCAGACTATCGTCTTAAAAATAATTGTATTTACCCAATATTTACTTTAGAGATATCCGTTATTCTAATACTGAACTGCAGCCTCACAAAATAAAGATTTCCAATTATTTTTAACAGGTTTATGGGCGGAATATTAGAGAAATTATCTGTGTATTACAAGATATTGATTTGTCATCGAAAGTGATTTTTGACCTGAACCTGAAAACCAGACAACCTGAAAAAAAATTATAATGAAAGTGGACGTTTTATTCATGTATAAAAAAGTTTATTGCGATAATTTCTGTATGTTTAAATTTTCACTCACTAAGCATCCAAAAATTACAAAAATCTGAACGGGGGGACCAAACGACCCCAGCGCCTACTTGTATATGGCGTCAGGAGAATAAAACGTTGGAAGTGTTTATGGCAGTGCAATAATTTATTTATGTTTTCGTGTACACATATTTTACTCGTTCGTGTATTTTATTCATTTTTGTTAGTTTGCCGAATGCTTATGTACATAAAGTAAAATTGACCCTTGTATTATTTACGTCTTTTTTGTTTTAATATTAAAAAAAAAAACAACTTTTCAAAATTTTAAAATAAAAACAGGAAAATGTTTATTTCAATGAATTTCACGATTACGAAAAATATACGGCTAATAATTTTAATAATAGTTGAGTTATCGAATTAAAATCGGTCTATGGGGGATTCGAATCCCCACTTTCGGTCCGGCTAGGTTAACTTCAAAATGGCAAAAAGTGGACTTCAGTGTTTTATCCTCTAAGGTACGGTTATATATTTGAATCACTATCTGTCTAATTTATAATTATCATCCATTTAATTACCGACAGGTTTCTGAGCTACACTAATGAGTAAATTCCTATTTTAGTATTATATTAGGCACATATATAAATTAAGTAACGAGTATTAATACATTTTTAAAAGACCCTTTTTTCCGCAAAATAGCTGATTCATACACACCACAGTTTACTACACCTTGGGGTGCGATAAGGTGGTGAAATGAATTTGAATTAAGAATTTATTACTTATTGAAAATACAGTTTTAACTCAAAATTAAAGTTAAGACTTATTTAATTTATATATATATTATATGATTTTTAGAGCACACTTAAAAGTATGGTTACGTGCGCACTATTTGACTGAAAAAAAAACATATTACAACAGAGACAAAGAACATTTAAGAGAAGGTAATATAGAAGTCTAGGCATCTACAGGACTTATGACCTGTCAACGGCTGGTTTGAGTGGCCACTTTACACCTAATTAATCTAATTGAATCATTTCACCTACATACTAGGCAACGCCTGAAAATGTTATTTTTTCAATTTCTTTACTTTTTCATGGACCAGGTGGATTTATCAACATAAATCTCACCCGCATAAATAATGGTTTTAGCTCTTTAACTTCACAAACATCAACAGATGAACGAATTGAAGGAATATAGATGTCTAATCAATCATAATCAAAACCATCTAAGAGAGGCGAGCCCGATGTATCGGCCACATTATGCGCCATAAGGGTCTCCTGCATGACATCATAGAGGGAATGGCTGAGGGGACCAATTATAGAGGGCGCCCCCGACGGGAATATTTGGAGCAAGTGTGCGAAGATTTTAACTGCTCCTCATATGTCGAGCTGAAGAGGGCTGCAGAAAATAGAGACCAATGGAGGACGAGATGCAGGACTTTGGTGCAAACCAATCCCATATTTGAAAGATGTTCAAATATGGGCAGAATGGTGAAAGTTACAGTGTGTAAAGTGGCCACTTGACTAGCCATTGACAGGTCAAAAGCCCTGTAGACGCCTAGACTTCTTTATTACCTTCTCTTAAATGTTCTTTATCTCTGTTGTAATATGTCAATATAAACAGCCCCCCAGGGAGTTGAATCCAGTCCTTGTCTACAAAAATTTGGACTAACTCAAAATATTATTGAAAATAAATAATTATTTAAAAATAGGAATTTATCTATGAAGCTGATTTTATATGTATATGTGATGGCGTGACAGTATTGAAATGGGAATATAGATAGTTTGTTACGCATTTGCAGACATAACGCATAACCCAGCACGAGACAATCTCGGGGACCTCCCAGTGCCGTAAAGGGCCGCCGCGCGTCAACACGCAGTGAGTTTGCCAGTAACTGGGAACATATAATGCTGTATACGATTACACGAACACTTATGATAGGATCGACGTTAGAATCCGACACGACATCAACATTGTAGAATGTATATACAAAATTGTGCATTGTGCAACTTGTTTATTCGTAGACGTTCAAAATTCTTGTACACTGAGCAATAAACAGTAATAAAAAGTATAATCGATATGGACTGCACAGTTGGAAAACGAATTTTGTAACGAAAATTTGTTGAACGTGGGTTTTAGGCATTTCCTTATGTAAATTCCTCACTGAGCGCATCAAAATATATAAATCAAGTTTTAATTCATGAGTACTACGAGTACTATGGCCAAAATATTTTAAGCTAATAAGGGAATCCTTCCTTCATTTTATTTCATAAAAATAGATCGCTATCTCAGCCATGATAATTTAGAATAACGTATAGTTTAATTGTACGTAATTTATAACTTTCCAATAAATAAAAGTATAAAAACAAAAAAGGATTTTCAGGCGTTGCCCAGTGGGTGAAATAATTCAGTTGGATAAATTTTACGCACATTAACGGCATGTTGTTTTACAAAAATAAGTTAGTGTACGAATCATGATCCAAAAATTATATTCTTACTTAAAAAAAAAAATTGATGAGTTAAAACTTTGATAAAAAACCACGCAATTGCACTTAAAACAATACATAATAACATTGGTTTAAGATGCGTAAAGTATTGTTGCAAATTAAGAAAAACATAATTACAATATTGCAAAAATGTATTGACCCCGCAAAAGGCGCTTTATTTGTCAAAATTGCCAAAAGTTTTGTTTATTACAAACGGACACTAATTTTTTGTAATCTGGGGATTTATAATGGAAGTAAATATCAAGTTACTTTTAACGTCTGGTTTGAACATGAAGATTTTATTTCAATTTGATTTATTTTATGTATAAATTTTTCCATCATCAAAAATTGTTAATTTAACACAAAAAAGTATAATAATTATAGATTTACATATTTATATACATTTTTGGGAAGTACATTCCTTTAAAGAGTTTTACGTTTCTGTTATTACAAATGTAATAGTTTATGTAAAATGTGTTTTTTTTTTTTTGTAATTT
The DNA here is from genome assembly GCF_059751315.1 of Micrasema longulum. Classification (NCBI taxonomy): domain Eukaryota; kingdom Metazoa; phylum Arthropoda; class Insecta; order Trichoptera; family Brachycentridae; genus Micrasema; species Micrasema longulum. Next base: position 765,811 of record NW_028277729.1, read on the forward strand.
ATATATTAAATAATAATATATATGAAAATTTTAAGTAAATTTTTCATAAACTAAACTTAACAGCCAAGCTTAATAAATAATCATGTTATTGAAAAATGAGCCTGACGTTCAAACATCAATTATCTCAATTTGAGGTTGGTATGGCTAAACGCATTTTTTACCACACCATCCAATTAAAGTTTCAGCTCTTTTACCTTACAAAAGTCAACAGAAAAAAGGGTTGGGAAAAAAATATGTTTAAACATTGGCAGAGTGGTCAATGTTACATAGTGTGTAATGCGGTCACTTAAACCAGCCGATGACTGGTCACAAGCCCTGTAAATGTCTTGACTTCTACATTCCCTTCTCAGAAATGTTTTCCATCTCTGTTGCAATAAATTTTAAAACATCGTCTGTTTGGTTTCCATCAAACGTGCATCGCGTTTTTATTTCTTCATTTTATGATCTCACAAACGTTTAATCCGAATTGACGCAATCCGATAATAATTCAGTAATGGTCTTAAGCAGAAGTCAGTCACTTCAAACTCCAACAATATTATGAACGAGCTTAGAAGCGATAATTGTTGTGAAACTGAAAAAATAGTTAAAAATATTTTAAATACGTCCAAATCTTTGTAGACGCATTCTGGATTTATTCATTATGAAATCGATTTCAATATTAGATATTTTTCGAACATTGGTAAAGCAAACAATTGTTTGAGTTTGTCAAAAAGTTTTACACAACTACTGGATTATTATATCAGGGAGTTATAAGATCAACATATTACAACAGAGATGGCAACCGACTGAATGAAGCGAATATTGAATATTGAAATATATTTTCAGGCGTTGCCTAGTGTAGAAGTATGGACTTTTTATTTTTATATGTTTATTTTAATTTTTTACAGAAACATACGGTCAAAATGACAAAATAAACATAGGGTTTAAAGACAGACAGTGAAGTTTCTAAATATCATATCATTCATACTAAATTATGGTAAAACAAAAGAGTGTGTTTGTGTGTATTTGTATGAGAGTAAGTGTAGACATGTGTTTGTGTGTATTCATGTGGGAGAGTAAGTGTTTAGGTGTGTGCAAGCGTGAGAATCATTACAAAGCAAGTGGGAGCGTATCGCAGCTAGGTAGAATGAGTCTTAATTTATTTTTAAATAAATTACAGAGCATGTTGAATATATCAATTAATGAAAAAAAACAATAGTTTGAGATAAAACGATATAGGAAAGAGTGTTGTGCATAGTTAGTGCTACAGACTGGAAGACGGAATAAATATTAATTTATTTGTGGTTTATGTAAAAATAGGACTAAATGAATTTAATCTTAAGAAATAAGTTCATCTAACGATTGAGGATTTCTCAAAGCTCTTTAACTTCATAAAATCAACAGATGGATAGTTTAAGATGTGGATGTTCAAATAAAGGCAGTAGGGCAATTTTTTTATTATGTTTTTAATGGAATAACCCGCTAAGCTTCTATTTTAGAGGCTTTTTAGCAGATGAAAACGAGGAAGTACGGAAGGAAGTTATAAAAAATAAACCACAATACCCTGACTAACTGAGAAAAAAATGTTCTGGAAATTTTCCTTATAATTGGCGTCATCGAACCCGCGACTCCAAATTCACATTTAGCTGACATACCAACTGCACCACTGCGCGACGCCTGTCAATATCAGTGTGTAAAGTGGCCTCTTAAACCAGCAAAAAAAGGCTATAAGCCCTGTATCTGCCAAGACATCCATATTTCCTTTAATAAAATATTCTCCATCTCTGTTTAAACATGTTAAGACATGAAGCTGTTGAATTTTACACAGAAAGCAAAAATCAAATTAAATTCATATTAAACTTATATTAACTATTTAGACTTTAAATAATAAAAAAATATAGGCTTCGTAGATAGAAAAAATAAATCGCATAATTCCAATTATTTTTTAAATATTTAGTAAACCTTAATTCATTAAACTTTTTATACAAATATAATTTTGTACGTTTAATGTTCATAAAAAAACAATTTACCCCTCAACGTAGATACTTTATATTGAAATACGACTTATTTTGCATAAAAAGCGGTATGTTTGAGGCAAAATTGTGGTAATGTTTTCTTTTTTCAAAACGCTGATAAGGTATCATTTGACCTAAAAACGTTCTTATCAATGAAATCTGTATCGCCATCTTTTGCGTTACGTATTGAATTAAAATAATTTCTGCTTTAAAAATCGTGTGTTATTGTTGCGAATTTCTAATTATTTTCATAATTGCATCTACTGTTGGTCATTTGATCTGATCTAATCATGATTAGATCATTTAAAAAATTAATGGAATTCTGTGTTTTATTTTTGGGGCCTCCGCGGTTTAGAGGTTAAGACAATTGAGTCACGCACGGAAGGTTCCGGGTTCGATTCCCGGTGAGAACACAAAAAATAAATTATGATTTTTTTCAAGCCTTAGGCTTCCTGGCCTGTTTTGGTGCCAAAAAACACAACAAAAGGGTGTTTTCACACCAGAATATTTCATAGTCTGTGGACTGTTATCTGAAACGTACGACTGATCATCTTACCTTCAAAGATGACTGTCGTAAAAATGTCCAAAATTATAGGCCGATATCCATTATCTTAGTTTGTTCTAAATTGTTTGAATATGTAATTAAAAATGGGCTCACAAAATATCTAAACGCAAATGTTATCCTTTCAAAACGTCAATACGGCTTCATAAAAAACTCCAATACAAAAGTTGCAGCTTTAGATTTTGTTTCAGCCGTAACGCAGAGTTATCTCGATAAAAGCCTTTACACTGCGGCTGTTTTTATAGATCTTAAAAAAGCCTTTGATACAGTCAACCATAAAATTTTATTGGAAAAACTGGAACATATTGGAGTTTGTGGTTCTTCTCTTAATTAACTAACCTTGTATTTAGAAAATCTAAAATGTTTTGCTGAAGTGGCAGGTGAGCATAGTGAAATGGGGGATACACAACTATTTCTCGATAACCCTTGACCTATGTAAGTTAATGTTAAATAATATATTATAATTTGTTTTTAAAAAGGTTTCCGAGATTTTACCATTTTTGTTTTAATTATGTTAAACTAAGTGTATTTTTATCTGATATTCTTTAATTGTATCTATCATAGAATGAGTTTGCCAACTCATGGGAGTACAATTATGTTTTGTCCATTTTTGTATTTTAAAATTTAAAAAAAAAATGTAACAAAAATGATTAAGATACGCTGCGATTTGTGTACCAATGCAGTGTCCTATGCAGCATTAGGTGCGGAAAGGGAATAATGATGATGATTTTATATCAAAACCATATGCTGTCTTATGTCCATGCGGTTCGACTGTAGAATCATCTCTTATACACTTTTAAAGATGTTTCCACTGTACCTCAGTTTAAAAACAATTAACAACTCGTTTCTCTTCCGTAATCTCTCTTCTTTTCTAATTGCTATTTTTATTTTTGTATCTTAGTATTATTATTTTTTACGCATACGTTTTGAAACCGAAATTTTACAAATAATACCATTTATTTAATTGATTGGTTGACATTGCTGTTTGGCAATAAGATCGTCAACATGAAAATATGTTTGTATAACAAGTCAATTAAATACATGATTAGTTAACGGTTGGTGATCCAATCGGTAATTAGATAATTACTGCCAAATTTCTTCTCCGTGTTTATATACTTTATAATACACAGGACAATTCACTCGTGCACCGATTGCAGCCTATCTTAATGAGTTGTTACTCGAAATCAAAATGATAAGTCTTAACTACGATACTTCTAAAAAGGTTTTAAGTTTAAGCTGAAAAATCTAACAATTTAGATGAATAAATTATCTACCGGTTAAATCCTTCTTGTCTCGAAAGATTTAGAAATTTTCGAGAAATTTGCAAGAATAATAAATTTGCCTTTAATGTTTACGGCTGGAATACTAAACTTCTTCACTGCCCTACTTTGCCAAAGAGCCTTGAGCCTATGACAACGCCCAAAAAGCTCCAACAATACCCTTCTCCAAACCAATGCAAGGTGGATATACTTACCCCCGTTCGAGAAGTGGCTAAAAGTGCGTAGACGGCCATAAGGCCATACGGCCATATATGATGTATTTTATTCAATTTCTTCCCGGTAAAAACTCTATTTTTTTCCTCGCCATTTGATTATTTTTATAATTTTTTTCTGTCCCCTTCTAGAAACATTTCCATATTGAATTTTTAGACTCGTATATGTTAGTTATTTACGTTCTGTTTTATAAACCTAGAATTGTTTTTTTTTTGTTATATGGTAATATTTGTTCAGCGCTATTAGATTTTTTACTGGATTAAAAATTATGTTTATACGGAATTATTTCATTACAGTTTTTCATAACATATTATTTAAACTTATGTAAGTAAATATTAGTAAATAACCACTTACTGATTTTTTTAGCCTACCGGTTTCGAGACGTACCTGTCTCTTCGTCAGGACACTCACTACATCAACATGCAATTACTAAAATACACCTCTACCTTCACCATAACCTTAGTAAATATTATATAGTATTTCCGGTAGACTAAAAAACTAAAAAAACAAAAAAAGTCGGTAAGTGGTTATAAACTAATATTTACTTACATTAGTTAATATGTTTGACCACAAAGTTAATGCTTTAAACATAAATAAATAAGAAAATCAATTTTTTGATGTTTGTCTTTTCACTTATTAGTTTAAACACAAAAACTAGTGTCTGAAACAAGAAATATCTGTAACTGGTCAATTTTCAAATAAATAAATATGCATACAACAAAGTAGGCCGTGTATTTTTGTACACAAATAAAAAAGCTGAAGTAAAGTGGGTTTAAAAACTCTAACCTCTGATACAAACTTCAATCCATACAGTTTAAACTAAATTTGTATGCGTATCTATCCGATTATTTGTTTTATTTGGTATAATACAACTAAACGGAATTGGACAGTTAAAATATAAACTCAAAACCTGATGCAAAGCTAACAGCTATAAAAATGTTCTTACACAAACTTTCAAACGGTGTGACTTCAAAAGCTTTTTCAAGTCTGTTATGTACAAGTGGGAATGTTTTATGTGTGATTCCTCATTCTCAACTTCCTAGAAACTTGTGTGTCGCTACGGTACGTTTGTGTCAAAGAAAACAAACTCATCTGTAGGAAGAGAAAACTCAAATACCGATTTTCAATCTGCATTTTACCGTACTCTGTGGTAACCAAGCGTCAACGCAGAAATGTAAATATTGAAATGAAATATCGACTACAATTTGTTGATGTCAATAATCGTAATAATGTTTCTTCATATTTTTTATTTATTTAGTTTTAAACATATTTTTAACATTTTATTGACATTTTAAATGTCATAAATACTTTTGTAGAAAAATTATCGTGTTACACTTGATGGTATCAAGATTGGTCTTTTAGTTTTAAACCTCAGGATCAATGTCAGGAAAACTTTTGCATTTCCTCCTCAAATCATCATGGTTTAAACTACTCATCGAGTTGAATCGTTAAGAGTATATAATTAGTGTATTATTATTATTTTTTTTTTTATTTTTCCATACACATATTATTTACATAGAAAAATAATGACAAAAATACACTTTAGAAAAATACATCTTAAAATGAAGCTATAACATTAATTGGAAAAAATGCCCACAAAGCGTCTGAGCGTGGGCCATTCCTTTTTTAATCATTAAAAAGTTGTAATCACATATATATGGTATGACATGACCATAAAAAAAAGAAAAGAAAAATAAAAGAAAAACCAAATTAACGTATGCTGAAATTACAAAAATATTATTTATTTGCAGTATGCGTTAATTGATTTTTTTAAAGAATGTGTCCATCTGCTCCTTCCATGCTAATCCAAGACCAAAAACCTACTTTAAACTGTACCAGTGATTTAATGTTTTGTTGTTCCTTGGTTAGAAGATTGAAGGATCTTGGACCAACATGTAAGGAGTGTCTCTGTGCAAACTTAGTTCTGCATCCTGAAACTGACAGTACACTTTCAAATCTATTATTTATACGATATAAATTATTACTTAACAATTCCCTATTCAAGTAATTATATTTCAGGCACTGAAATATATAAAATTTTCTAATACTAAGGAGTCCACTCTCTATGTATAATTTATTACAAAGAAATGGTCTATGTTTTTTGTAAATTATTTTAATTATACTTTTATTCAATATGTTTAAATCATTGACCGCTTAGAAAAACAGTAAAATTACGATCTCATAAGTGGATATGCCTGTGAAAGCAATTTTTCTATTTTCTTTGCCCGAAAATGGAACCGATTTATTTATTTTTAAGAAAAAGAGTCAAAAGAAAAAAAAATGTATCTGTAAGTTTTGCTTTTTTTGAAAAAAAAAAAAATAATTTGTATACCGTACTTCTGTAAACGGCATATAAAACTATATACTTATAAGGGTTTTTGGATGGTCCAGCTCGTATAAAAGACAATTTAATAAAAAAATCTAATGACACGGACACGCAAATCGTAGATATGTAGAGGTTTTTTTTTTAAATAAGAGGTCTAGTGCCATAATCCAGGGAAAAAATACGGAAATACGTTTGCATGAAGTTAAACCACACATCCTCTTAAGAGCTATGAAATGATAGAAACACTCAGTGTATTGGAAATTTCAGGCTGTTGGTAAGACTATTGTGATCTTTAACGTAGCTATTAAATCCAACTTGTATATTGATGTCCCTTTAACGACATTCGTTCAGGCGGTTAAGTGTTTACGAGTAATAAAGTTTTCTGTGACGATTGTGTACTTAATAAAAGAATATTATTATGATTGAATTGCTTCTTACCTTTGTGATGTTTTCATGACAAGTTTCGACCTGGCAGAGCGACATAATTCCCACCTTGGTATATCGGGGACATGCACTGTAGTGAGTAGTCACATGTTCATTATTAGTTTTTGTCACCTTACCACAAAATATACACAACGAAACTCGGCAAGATGAAAAAGTATAACTATATATTACTCAATTAGTTTACCATTGCACAATTTACATTAGTTTACCATCGCACAGCGTAAAAAGCATGTTATTCTAAGACTCGGTGCGCGTAAATTCAAGTCGAACGACAAACAATCTTCTAAATTCCTCGTAGATCAATATTTGTAAGAAAAGCTCGTACTGAAAATTTCGTAAGTTAATTTGTGTAATACTTACATACATTACAGTGTTATCAAAACATCTAATTTAAATCAATATATAAGGTTGATTTTGTGCCTTATCGGAATAACCACATTTTGGTTTTTCTTTAATTAATTCATCATAAGGATTCGATGTTGTTTATTTTATATCGCTCAAAAAAACAATGACGCGTAGTAAAAAAAGGATTTATTAAAATAGTTTTTTTCTGAATTGAACATTCCGTAAATATCAAAATATCAGATTATCTGAAAGTTACAGAAAACTGTTTTTGTGTCAATTTTAATTTAAAAAATTAGATAAACCAATAAAAAATACTATTTGCTTTATTTGCAACTATTACAATTACAAAATACAAATCACAATTTTTTTTTGATTGGTTTTATAATATTATATTCAAATTTTTTTCAGGTGATAGATAAATAATATTTTTATAAATATTTTACCTAAAGAAATCTGCGTTGAGGCATTATTTTATAAATTTTATCAAAATACCAAATATTTTTACATAAAAAAGCACTCAAAATTTATAACTAAATAAGTAAAATTCTAACGAAAAGAAACGATAGTCAACGTTTTTTATACTAATGTAGGTTACCATAATTTACAAGCTATTACATCAATGCAAAAATTTACACAAATACTGCACATTACAAAGAGTTGATCAAGGTTTTGTATTATTTTCTATTTTGAAAGTTTTAGAAATTTTAAATAATATTTTCTATGGTTTAAAAAACACTGTACACTGGTTTTGGGTATACAATGAACATTTAGAAGAAATCACTGGTGTTCGTTGCGGTCGAATTTTCCGGGAAAGGCATTCAAACTTCAGAGCCGGAGTCTGAAGGCTTATTAAGGCAAGTGTTTCTTGCAGTTACCGACAAAGGACTGAGAAGTGTTAACGAATTCACGAGGCATGCTGTGATGTGATCACACATAAATTGGCTGTCGCGAGTGGTTGCTCATAAACAGAGTTATATGAACCAGAACATAGTTTCTATTCGAATCAATACCGCACATGGTCAGATTGAAAAGCTTTTATGACGCACATAAACAACTAAATGCATAAAAATTATCACTGTTAACTACTCATATTTGATTAGAGAAACAAATTTATAAAACAGACTTATAAAATAAAAATACTTTGCTGTGATAATACCATACTTCAGGTACTAGCTTAGGCATTTAATAAATTGACATTTTACTACAAAAAATTGTACTTTACCTGCATCAGCTTTTGAAATAACTTTTCAAAATAACGTGTTGAAATTTTTTAGTAAGTTGACGTTATACGCGAGTTAGTTTAGTTTTATTTTATTTATTTATTTAAACTCTGTATGTACATATACAGTTTAAATGTGGACATATGCATGAAAATGGGCATATTGCCTTAAGGTAGTTTTTCCCTATCTACCCAAACCGTTTAACTTGATAAAATCAGTGGTTTATGAATATGTAGTTATAAAGCGTGAGACTGATCATCTTACCTTCATGTAATGATAATGATCAAGGTACGCTGCGATTGGTGTACCAATGCAGTGCTCTATGCACCGTTTGGTGCGGAAAGGGAATTATGATGATGAGTTACATGTTATTAGTTTATTTATAAAACAAAACATCAATCTTTAAATTTATATTTTTAAAAAAGGAATTGACTAAATATCTACACTGTACTATGAAGAGACAAAGTGGTAAAAAAAGAAGAAAAGAGGGAGAAGATAGAAAAAAAAGTGATATTTTAATCATGATTTGAATGTGTATAAAGAAGGGCATAACATTAATGGGTAGATTATTTTAATATTGTTGTAGGGTTCATAGTCCATTATCAATGACACACACGTGCTAAAACGTTTCACCCGAAGAAAGTAATGAAAACAAGCGAATAAAGTAATGCCATTATTTTCTATAGAATCCAATACAACATTTTAATGCAAGTCTAACAGTATTGTACATAAATCGGGACCATCGTTCTGTAGTACATTCACATCGTCCCTGCCATGAAGAAATGAACTACAAAGGAACGTCGTCTATAAAGAGACCACAGGACGCAACGCCAGTCAGTCAGCCCAACAAGTTCAGTTCACTTCAGTCAGACCAGCTCGTGGCTTCGTATCTTCCAGCATTTAGTTCTAGTGCAGTCTCTTCAACCCATTACCAACGCTATGCTCTTGCTACACAACGAAGTGCTGTATCTTATTCGCCATGTAATAAATATACATGAAACAGCAACCACGTCTTCTCTGTCAATATCTAACTGGGGTAGGAGGCCAAACCCTCAACTACCGAATTCCTAAATTATGTTGTAATTTTTATCTTGTTATTATTGTATTAAAATGACCAGTCTTTCTATAAATGTAATTGAATATAACTTTGTTAACTTCTTATTGTAATTGGGGCTCTTTATTTATGTACACATTATTATAATAGGTACCTACTCATATACCTTTGGATTCATTTTAAATAAAACAATTTGTAATTTTTACCACATAAAAGTTATATATTTATTTATTTATTTTATTTAGAAAACACACAGTCATACAAAATAAGTACTAAAAACAACATTTTTTTAACATAAAAAGACCAATTAAGTTTTCATAAATTAAAAAGATATAAACATTAAATGTGACAAAAAATAAAAAATAAATAAGAATTTTAAGTGAGAAAAGGATAATTGTTGACATTTGCGTTTTCCATGGAGGTAATAAATTAAAATAAATAAAAATACCGAATGTAAACTCCGAGCCATCCACGCACACACATGAACGCACATATAAAACATACACAAACATATACATTACATGCGGCACATATACATATCATAAACCACTCAAGATGTATATATATATGTAGATGTATATGTATATGTTATATATATATACCAACACCTCTTCACCCCTGCTATCAATATTCCCCATTATTAGGAAAACCCAACCCCCTCTACCGCACATTTGCTTGCCCAGATCAGTACCTAAGTTCTAATCTGTGTGTATATTTTAGTTAAGTTTATATTAACACCTGATGATGGGTAATTCAGAATACCTGAAACTAGTTGTGTTATTATATATTAAACTGGTTACGCCACATTTACTATATGTATGTTAAACGTTGGATTCATTTGCTGCCTACTTGGCCCTGGTTAAGATGTTGCGATGCCTACTGTGGGTAGGTACTACATGTTTGTCTCCGGCCCAACATAATACTTTATTCAAATGCATACAACTAAAAATATGATAAATAACGAAATAAGAACCGAACTATCGTCGGGTGTGCATGTGCTTTTGATATTCTCACCGCAATCGCGAATAAGTCATTTTTAAGATCAATAATTCATTAAATCCACTGTCGCGTAATAATATAATAATATAACTGCAAGACAATGACTAGAAAATTATGTTTAAATAACTTTTTATCAAAATTCCTTGTCGTTACAACAATTTATGTAAACCGAAACACAATAATAACAATGTATACGTACATATCGAATTTGGACTAAATACTTTAATTGATATATACTTTCGATTGTGCTCATTTAATATATAATATATACGCGTATGTACTCATATCTAGCAATATTAAAGTATTGCCGGGTTCAGCTCGTACATCATAATTTAAGTTGAGATGTAGATTACATTTTATTTACTAATGACGTCACTTTTAATGACGTCACAAACCGTTATAATGGAGAGTGGTTGTTAAAATGAAATGATGGCGACACTTTTAAGTGGATTGGAAATTTGGATTAGCAGATATTCTGGTCCGTGATTACTCCATTCAACATTCAATGCATCACTTGGCATTCGAGATATTAAATAAACTTAAAACACTTGATAATGTCTTAAAGTCACACATTCGAGTAAGAAACATTTTGGAGAAGGGAATATAGGGAGAAGGGTCTAGGGTGTATGCGTGACATGCCTATTTTGTCCTGGTTTTTCTAATTCTATACAAAGCTCGGCACCAGCACATCATTGTGAACGGTTAAATTTTTAATAAAAACAATGTAAATATTTTTCGTTTATTATAAATAAAGGAATATCGATATTAAGATTGCATCTGATTGTGGTAGATAAAATAAGCTCAATAAAAATAATTAAAACCGCATGCATGTTGAATACTTAAAATTTAAATTGAATGTCTCAAACTGCCATTGAAGAATTTTATGGTTTTCAATATGGGCCAAAACTCATCTCATGGGCGGCCACGCGGTGTTTTTTGTTTTTTAATTCTTATTTTATGTGTTCACTTTTGTTCCGATACTCAATTGTTTTGGTTTCATAATTATCAAATATTTTTATAACAGTTTGTGAATAAAAATTCTTGGTGGAAGTTTGTTATAATTTATTTTAGAAATAAAAAAACAAGTGATACATAGATAAACAAATTAAAAATAACCAGTGATTGGTCTTATCGCTTTTGCGAAATCTGCCACTTAAACCACATTATGTCAAATCTATAAAAGAACTTTATGTAAAAACTTTGTAACTATACGCACGTAAACATTATTCTCTACCTTCCGTTACAAATACAAGAGTCATGAGATACTCCACCCTGGTGCTGCAAAAAAATAAAAAATTAATACAACCTTCGGTCAAATAGGATTGACCTACAACTCGGTTAAAGTGTACAATCTACTTTTAGTAAGTAAGTTCTCACAATATAAAATTGCTATTAAGAAATGGATAGTGGAGGTGGGTTGCGCACGGATCGATGAGTGGATCAAGCCAAATAGGTAAAATGTATGCACTGTTTATGAAAAAAAAAAATTGGTCTGTATAAATTGGTTATGTTTTTTATGAATATTTTTGGTTTTTATTTTTTATTATGTTAATTATAATTAGGTTAATTGGATTAATTACGTTTTTTTTGTTTCGTTATTATTATGTTAACTTTGTTAAATAGCTAATCTTGGCATGTTTCACATTTTGTAAAATGTTTCCCTCGGCACGAGACATAACATTATTCTGCATAAAGAAAAGAATACAAACAATGTAAAAGTATAAATAAATAAATATATACTCTTTTATTTTCATAGTAACACTTTGCTAAAAGATCCTTCAAACCAAAAGAATTTAATTCAACATCTTTTATATAATTTTGAATTCTTCATCCTTACTATTTATGTATGAAAACATTAAATTTTATAGTAAAGATATCAGTCTCGAAGATGTCGCAAAAGCGATGAAACTGACATTAGTTATTCCGAGTTTGTGAGTTTAAATATCACTCGTCTTTCATTTCTATAATAAAATATAACACGTTTATAAATCTTAGAGGTATAAATAAAATAACTTTGTTTTATGAACCACTTTTTATTGACACGATCGACTAGTTTCGATAAATACACGTTGCCCTCTTCAGGCTTGTATAATAACTAAAATATACATATGTAAAAGAAAACAGTGAACAGATTAGTGATTGTCGATAAGGAGAGAGTATTTGTGTTTATCTTGGGGTAAAAGAAAGGGGAGAGGGAGGGGGTGATTGTGTTTAGGGTAGGGTGAAAATTTATAGGGAAAATATTAAAAAGTACTTTGACTTTAGTTTAACTGAATATTTATAATATTTAAATTTTGTTTGATGGTTTTATTTATACCGGAATATTTTTCGTATATTTTTTCGGAATTCTCTGGACATATATGAACAAAACACCACTCCTTTAATTTTGATGATGGAATCGGATTACATTTAAATAGTAAAACTCATCAACTTAATAATTTAGGAATTCTTGAAATAAAAAAAAGCCGTCGAATGAAATTTAAATATTATAAAAAATCAGTAAAACTTAAAGTCAATGCCAAACCTTTAATATTTTCCCTAAAAAGTCTAACCCTTAAATACAATCACATAAACATAATTACTCCCTCCTCTATCCTTTTCGACACCCATTAATCTGTTCACTGTTTTTTTTTACATGTGTATGTTGTGTTATTATATCCCTGAAGAAGGCAACGTGTCGTTGCCGAAACTAGTCGGTTGTGCGAATAAAAAGTGATTCATGAAACAAAGTTTTTTTTTTATATTTCCAAAATATAACAATGAACCACAAAGTTAGTGCTACAAATATCCAAAATACGTTTATGAATCAATCAATCTTTTTGTCTAGTTAATAATTCTCCGTCTCTGTATTTGCCAACAAGCCTTTGGATATACTTAAATTATTGTTAATTTAAAAACCTTATTTACTAATTTAGAAAAAAAAATATTAATGAAATTATCTGTTTCACTTTTATTTAATTTTTATATATAAATAATAAAATAAAAACAGTTTATTTTTTAATAATTGACCTATAAAAGCCAAAACTGAAAATGTTAAAAAAAACAAAAATAATGCCAAACGACGGAATAATTTACCGGACAGAATAAAAAAATTATGGATATAAAAAAAACCTGTGTTGTGATGTTGTTGATGGGTTCGAAATTCGGACCCCGTTTTATCACAACTTGATTCCAATTTTCTACCAGTGGGTTATTTTCAACTCGTTAATATTATAAACAATTACAAAAACTTGAAGTTTGACTATGACGAGTACGATCTTCAAAGGTCGCAATGACGTCAGGAGCTTGCATAGCACTGACCCCCACCACTAAGAATGAGAATGACGAGTACCTTAGTGGCTACATTCGTCATTTCAAATATACCTGGTAGGTATGTTATTATGATCAACTATAGAAAATACATCTACGAAAATTAGGTACATTAGTTACGTCACTTTTAATTTTCATTTATTCATTCATAAAATATTAATTGTTTTAAATTTTAAATACAAAGCACTTGTAATTATCTTCAATGGAGTACAAACAATTAACCTGACGCGCTGAAAAAAAGCTATACAAAAATCCGTGCAAAGATAAGCTCTAACTGGAGCTTGGGATTTGTGAGACAACTATCAAATTGAGTACACGTCAGAGAAAAGTCTTTTCTTTTGTACTAAGATCAAATGAGTCTGAGTATTTGAATAGTCCCTGTTATGAAATGATGGTGATGTATTTTTCAAAATAGTTCTTTGAACATTTACCCGGAATTTTTGGCAGAACTCTGAACTTTTGATTTAGCGTGAAGAATAAGTCGCAAGGTTTTGTTTAATGGTAAGAGATGACGCCACCAAAAGGTGTTAATTTGAGGAACAATGGAAAATTTACTACCGTATTCAACCATTAAAATTAATACACAGGTCCTTTGCAAGGATTTTATTCTGTTTTATACGTTTTCATGAACACGCCGGCAATTTATTGCAACAAACAAATAACGAAGCCCCACAAGATTTCAAAAGATTACAATAATATTAAGGTTATAAATAAGTATTTCGATTTCTGTGGCTACTCTCAGGTTAAAATCCTGAAAAAGGAAATCGAGTGAGGTTAGGTCCGCCTCGTAGTGTAAGTGATTGACGCGTCACCTGCCATGCTTGAGGTTCTGGGTTTAACTCCTAGCAGGATGCTAGCGCTGCATCATTACATTGTTCCTGGACTGGAACCTAAAGCATTATTCTGATCAACTTAGGGTCCACTGAGTGCAAATAGGGAAATTATATTAATTATATTCAATTTAATTATATTTAATTATGTTAATTTTATAATAATATCAAAATTTTGAATTAGTCAACTATATTTTAAAAATCTCTCTCCTCCACTCCTCCACTCTATTTCCTCAACCCTTAACCTTCTTAAGAGCTCTTTTTTTTCTCGTGTCTTAAATAATAATTAATTTTCTCTTTACTGTGTAACATGTTCTCTCATTATATTTGTAAAAAACTTTAACTGGATGTACGTACTATTTTTTATATTTTGTATTCTTATATAACAACTGTTGTTTTACCTTAATAAATAAAAATAAAATAAAATATTTATTTCCTTCAAATTAAAAACCTTTTTGAATTTAAACTATTGAAATTACAAGAGAGTTGGAATTCATTATTTAGAAGGGAATATGAAAGTCTACAGTGCATTACTTTACATTTGAGATGTTTAACAAACAAAACACTTTATAATGACCCAAAATCACTTCGAGTAAAAAAAAAACCAGCTTTGTTGGAATCAACATTAATATTTCAACACTGACGTAAATGTTTTTATTTCAAATTAGTATTAAACTTCGCTGACTTAACAGGTCCTATATTAATTTTATTCCGAATTTTTGTTTTACGCAAAGCTTAATATATTATATTATACTCGTATTACGTTCCCAAGTAATTCCCAATTTTTCGCTTGATTTACAGTCTTGGATCTAATAATGAGGTAGCCGTTTTAGTTGTTCATTTATTTATTTACTTCAGGCCTTAGCCAATTTGTACGAATTGTATAACATAGTTAAAAAGTAATAAAATATGAGATACATATTAAGTTTATAAATCTTACATACACATTATGATGTGGACATAGGCACATGTTATGTTGCAATAAGTAATGGTTATGCCACACGACTTTAGTAGCAATATCCTAATTTTCATTTTCGTGATAGCACGATGCATTCGCTTTTGATTTGTATCTATAAAACGTTTATTTCCTTGATTAAACTTGCTTATTAAATGTAATCGATTTACATAGATAGACAAGCATAAAAACACGCCGATACTTAACAACTTGTTATACGTAACATGCAATTAAATTTCAAAGAGGTATCTGGTTTAAGTCAACAGAATATTTATTTATATGAACATTAACGTATATTTATGTAGTTTTTTATAAGATTTTATCATTAATAGCATTGTCAACGCCACCGTCATCGTTATAGTCACTGTCACCGCCACCGTCATCATTATCGGTATGGCCTCCGTGGTGTAGTGGTCAAGACGCTTGACTCACTCACGGAAGTTTCGAGTTCGATTCCCGGTGAGAACACAAAAAATTTGAACACAAATAATTTTTCTCAAGCATGGGTGTTTTGTGATGTAATTCACTACTGTAGTTGGGCCCTCCTGGCCTGTTTTTTTTAATTTTTATATTTTAAAAAAAATTATTTGGAAGTTCAACAAGAATACATAAAATACATACATTTTTTAAGTAAGCATTACTAACGTTCTTTATATATAATCTCAATTATAGAACTCCACCATTTTTCATAAATTATATAAAATAAGTGTGTAAAATCAATTTAAGTAATAATAAAAATTAAGTTTAGTGAAAGTTAAGAATAAAGATTGAGTTAAAGATATAAAATTGAGTTAAACATAAGAAACTACCTTTTTTTTTAAGAAAAGAAAAGAGAAATTAAAAACATATAAGATGTAACAAAATAGACTAAAATTAATTTACATACATAAAAATAAGGATTAGGCATTTGATTTAAGATACATGGTAATATTTTTTTATAATCATTTGCTCTATCATGATAAATGTCAATGTCAACTTTTTTTTCCATTTTGTAATACATAGAGTCTTAACATACATGCAAGAGGGTTAGAATGTGCCATATTGTTTTGTAAAAAAATGTACCATATTGTTGTGTAAAAAAAATAAATAAATAAAAATAGTGTTTACGTTTTTATGATTTACCTAAATATTTATGTTCTACTTGGGTGTTTTCTTTATATTTAATATAAAATAAAATAGTAAAATAAATGCGCCAAACTGGAGTAGGATTCACAGTTCACACGAGTACTTAAAGGATAATATTGTTCTGTTCCAGAATCGGACTAACTGTACTGATGTGAACGGAAATTTATAGGACAGGATAATGAACTGAAACATTGTCCTAGAGATAGAGGGGCAGGTTATCTTCGCAGGACAATGGATTATCCTCACCAACGCGCGGGGCCGCACGGACAGGACAGTATTTTTCTGTCAAATATGTCGCGTATATGCCACCCGGAAGAAATTGTAAAGCTAATATTATGTTTATAAAGCTGGCACT